>NW_020699449.1:1702194-1721607 GCF_002925995.2 Terrapene triunguis | reverse complement strand
TTCGCCGTCCCGGGCCAATGGGGGCGGCGGCGGGAAGCCGCGGCCAGCACATCGCTCGCCTGTGCTGCTTCCCGCTGCCCCCATTGGCCCGGGACGGCGAACCGCGGCCAGTGGGGGCCGCGATCGGCTGAACCTGCCACGTCAGCAGGTAAGCAAAACTGGCCCGGCCCGCCAGGGTGCTTACCCTGGCGAGCCGCGTGCCAAACGTTGCCGATCCCTGGTATAGCATACGATGCTTAGATCCAGAGGATATTGTCACAAGTAGCAGCATAATTTTACATGATAGCAAATATCATTAGCTACACTTTATGGAACTGAAAGAAAAAGATAAAAAAATATTTAAAAAAATAGACTCAACATACCTCATCCTGGAAGAATTACCACAAAGAGAAGTACTCTTCACCTACTAGTCAAATCAAAATATTATAAATCAAATATTTGCTTTCCACTGTGTAAAGCTACAGTACACTAGACCATACTGTGCATATATTTTATATTAACTTCTAAAACATAGCGATCCTGTCTACTGAAGGGATTTAATAGTCATGCTACAGTATCAGATAAATCCTTAAGCCAAGTTCCAGTACTTGATTCTCAATTATTTAAAATGGTTCCCAGGAACAATTCTCAGTTACAGGCAGAGGTGTCTTCGGGGTGGGAGAGTTGCAGGCCAAAAGCTCTATGTTGTGGCTACCACAAAGCTAAAGGGCATGTAAAGAAGTGGCTAAAAAACCCACAAGCCCCTATTTCAGAAAGGTACTTAAGTATCTACCTAAATTTAAGCATTTGAGTAATTCGACTGAAGGCAATGCCCCCTGCCTCCGATTGTGGGGGTGGGGGCGTGGATATTTGGTGTGACTAAATATAATGATGCCCAACTTCCTCCAGGTACAGGGGATAGCTGCTGCTGACTCCTCCACCTACATCTGTGTATGGAGGAATGTGCATGGGGGAGGGGAAGGGGATTGGCCTTCATTTGGCCGGCCAGAAGGGAGTGGGGTTGGGATAGAGGAGCCAGTTGACTATCACATTCCATCTCCCTCAGATTTAAAACCTGCCCTGTCTTTTAGGAGACATCTTGCCCAGATGTTGGGCCCATAAGTTTCCCTTGGGCAGCAGCCTAAATACTAACAGTTGGCCAACCATGATAGGATGGGATTGTGGGATTCCTGAATCCTAGTGCCCTGACTTTAAGGGGTAGGCTAATCAGTTCCCCTGTGGTGAAGTTCAGTCCTTGACCCCTGCAGGCCTCAAATGGGTACACAGGAAGGGCAGTGGTAGTAGCCCGCAGAGTGTTAGTCTATCCAGCAAATAGAATATTACAAATCAAACATCTTTTAATACTCAGAGAGAATGTTGGGCTGGGGCTAATGCCATTTGGGACAACCTTCCTCTCCATGTGGTCGCATATGGTGTGGGGAGTGCTCCCAGAGGGAAGCCCACTCAGGCTTAAACAGGAGTTGCTGATCCTATCATGGTGCACCTTCTCAAAATTTGTAACCCAGGTACATTTAAAGACCCAGGAGGGCTCACAGATGCTAGTGGTGGGAGTATTGAGGATATTCTTTCACATATTTTACTGAGGAACATGCTAGAAGTGTTGCAGTGCCATAAGAACATAAGAATGGCCATACTGGGTCAGACCAAAGGTCCATCAAGCCCAGCATCCCATCCTCCAACAGTGGCCAATGACAGGTGCCCCAAAGGGAATGAACAGACAGGTTATCATCAAGTGATCCATGCCCTGCCACCCAATCCCAGCTTCTTGCAAACAGAGGCTAGGGACACCATTCCTGCCCATCCTGGCTAATAGCCATTGATGGACCTATCTTCTATGAATCTATCTAGTTCCCTTTTGAACCCCGTTATAGTATTGGCCTTCACAACACCCTGTGGCAAGGAGTTCCAGAGGTTGACAGTGCGTTGCGTGAAAAAATATTTTCTTGTGTTTGTTTTAAACCTGCTACCTATTAATTTCATTTGGTGGCCCCTTGTTCTTGTATTATGAGAAGGAGTAAATAACACTTCCTTATTTACTTCCCCTATACCACACATGATTTTATAGACCTCTATCATATCCCCCCTTAGTCGCCTCTTTTCCAAGCTGAAAAGTCCCAGTCTTATTAATCTCTCCTCATACGGAAGCCATTCTACACCCCTAATAATTTTTGTTGCCCTTTTCTGAACCTTTTCCAATTCCAATATATCTTTTTTGAGATGGGGAGACCACATCTACACGCAGTAGTCAAGGTGTGGGCGTACCATGGATTTATATAGAGGCAATATGATATTTTCTGTCTTATTATCTATCCCTTTCTTGATGATTCCCAACATTCTGTTTGCTTTTTGGACTGCCGCTGCACATTGAGTGGATGTTTTCAGAGAACTATCCACAATGACTCCAAGATCTTTCTTGAGTGGTAACAGCTAATTTAGAACCCATCATTGTATATGTATACTTAGGATTATGTCCAATGTGCATTACTTTGCATTTATCAACATTAAATTTCATCTGCCATTTTGTTGCCCAGTCTCCCAATTTTGTGAAATCCTTTTGTAGCACTTCGCAGTCTGCCTGGGACTTAACTATCTTTAGTAGTTTTGTATCATCTGAAAATTTTGCCACCTCACTGTTTACCCCTTTTTCCAGATCGTTTATGAATATGTTAAATAGGACTGGGCCCAGTATAGATCCCTGGGAGACACCACTATTTTCCTTTCTCCATTCTGAAAACTGACCATTTATTCCTACCCTTTGTTTCCTATCTTTTAACCAGTTACCAATCCATGAGAGAACCTTTCTTCTTATCCCATGACTGCTTATTTTGCTTAAGAGCCTTTGGTGAGGGACCTTGTCAAAGGCTTTCTGAAAATCTAAATACACTATATCCACTGAATCTCCTTTGTCCACATGCTTGTCGACCCCCTCAAAGAATTCTAGTAGATTGGTGAGGCACGATTTCCCTTTACAAAAACCATGTTGACTATTTCCCAACAAATTATGTTCATCTATGTGTCTGACAATTTTGTTCTTTACGATAGTTTCAACCAATTTGTCCGGTACCGAAGTGAGGCTTACTGGCCTGTAGTTGCCATGGTCACCTCTGGAGTCCTTTTTAAAAATTGGCGTCACATTAGCTATCCTCCAGTCATTTGGTACAGAAGCTGATTTAAATGATAAGTTACAGACTACAGTTAGTAGTCCTACAATTTAACATTTGAGTTCCTTCAGAACTCTTGGGTGAAAACCATCAGGTCCTGGAGACTTGTTACTGTTTAGTTTATCAATTTGTTCCAAAACCTCCTCTAATGACACCTCAGTTTGGGACAGTTACTCCGATCTGTCACCCAAAAAGAATGGCTCAGGTTTGGGAGTCTCCCTCACATCCTCAACAGTTAAGTCCGGTGCAAAGGATTTGTTTAGTTTCTCCGCAATGGCCTTATCATCTTTGAGTGCTCCTTTAGCATCTTGATCGTCCAGTGGCCCCACTGGTTGCTTAGCAGGCTTTCTTATTCTGATGTATTTAAAAAAAAATTGCTATTACTTTTGGAGTCTTTGGCTAGCTGTTCTTCAAATTCTTTTTTGGTTATTCTAATTATATTTTTACACTTTATTTGCCAGAGTTTATGCTCTTTTTTTCTATTTTCCTCATTAGGATTTATCTTCCACTTTTTAAAGGATGCCTTTTTTGCCTCTCACTGCTTCTTTTACTTTGTCAGTTAACCACAGTGGCTCTTTTTTGGTTCTCTTACTATGTTTTTTAAATTGGGGTAATTAAGTTGAGCCTCTATTATGGTGTCTTTAAAAAGTTTCCACGCAGTTTGCTGGGATCTTACTTTTGGTACTGTACCTTTTAATTTCTGTTTCACTAACATCCTCATTTTTGTGCCAAGGTTAACAACACTCACTCTGCCCCCTCCATGGTCTGCTCATGGGCATCCATGTGGCCTCCAGCCATCGCCTCTCTATTGGCCTCTCTCTTCCCTCTCCCACCAAACCAAGAATTTAGACTTGCCGTCCCTCTGCAAGTCACTGTTACTAACCCAGCAGGTCTGACATCAGTCCAGACACTTGCAGTTCTGTCTCTCACAAGGGACAGTGACCGTGTTTACCAGTGACCAGGTAGCTTTCACCAAGCACATAACATTTATTTTAGGAGAAAAAACATTACAGAGAAAACATAATAAAACAGTAAACAATCTACTTGCATGCTAAGCTTACCAAGTGTCACCCATCTTCCACCGAGAGACTTCGGTAGGTTTCCAGTATTTCAAACCCTTCCAGCAAGGGTTTGCCCTTTTTGTCACAACCACATGTCAGTTTTGGGGTCAAAATGAGGGGCCCCCATCCAGTTCAGACTGAATCTTTATACCAAAAGCCCTCTTTTTGGTCTCCCGTATGTCTTAAACCTGAACTGTACCAGAGTATTCAATTCATCCCAGGGAGTGGTGTATCACTGGAGTTGTTTACCTGTTCCAGGGTCTGCAGTAATTAACCTCCACTTACTTTAGTTATTATGGAAGCTCGGAAACCCTCCACCTTGAAGCTAGAATACAGTCCCTAGACCACAAAGATGTATATTCCCTGAGCCCATAACATCTGGCATATCTCAATGTAATAGTTTTCTGAAGTTTCCACGTTTCCAATGTCTCATGTCTGACAACAAATTTGAACCAAGTTCGGATGCAAGCCCAGAGGCCAGAGTTGATGGTTAGGGAGGCTAACTCACTGCCTCCTCTTACCAGGGAAATGGAGACAGCACTGAGTATTGTTGCGTGATGCCTTAGACAAGAGTAGGGAAATGGTGGCATAACTGAGAGTTGCTGCGGCTAAGACCATAGGCAAAAGTGGGGAAACTGAAGCTGGTAAGTTCTGAAAGCATGTGATTCCTTTCAGTGGTTGGGGAAGGCCAAGATGGAGTAAAGAAGCCATGAGGCCACTCCCTGTAATAGAGGACCCCCTTTTCAGACAGTGGCCATAAAGGTTGTGGACTTGACAATGGGCCCCAATACATAGCCTACAGAGAAAAGAATCTGCCCTGGGCCAGGGACAGATCCCTGGAGAAGGCATACCAAATCTGGGGATGTCCAGTGACCATCTTCAGGGATGAGATCAGGAGTGAGAAAGGTGATTCTGAAGTGAAAGCCAGGCACTGGTCCATCTTGGTAACTGCCAGTTCTTTAAGTCACTCAGAATATGAGATGGGCAGAATTTGAGAGCAGGTGGTGGTAGTCATTGAGGAGCCCATTCAAATGCAGCTAAGCCCTTGCAAGCACAGTTCATGACCAGTTCTGGTTTACTGAAAAGCAGTGATCATGTTGAACATTCATATGTATGTTGGGGAGGTAGAGGAATTTAATCAACTCTACTTGAGGGCAGGGGCAAGTCCTCTTAGAATTGACCAATTTACTACAAACCATAATGTCATGGGTGCATTGGGGGCTCCGATATTGGTGACTGTCACTATTTGGGGTGAGGAATTTGGAAATAAACAGGTTTGGTTTTGGTGTGACAACCAGGTATGGGTTCACATCCTTGACCAATAGTCAGTATCGGGAATGCGGCTGGTATGAGCAGTTATATTGCACTGCTTTTTTTGTTTGTCAAACTTTTCATTGCATGATAATGTAGATAATAGCCTCATTGATGCTCTGGCTCCATTTCAGGATAGCAGATTCCAAGAGCTAACACTGTTTCACAGCCAAGCCCTGCAGGTGATGGTTTGTGGAGCCATGATTCAGAATGGCTGAAAACCCCAGAGTTCCAAGGGCAATCATGGTTTACAAAGCTGCAGTTGTTAGGTTTATTTAATTTAGAGTTAAGGTAGGTCTCTTTTGTTGTTTGTGCTGTCACTGAGCCTCAGGTGGTGAGATACGGAGTGTCTGTGACGTACCATGGACTAGCTTCATATGCAATACTGGGTTTCCTGGTTGGCCTGGTTTGTTGCATAGTGGCAGGATTTACTGGTTCATGTAGAGGACTCTTACTAAGCAAGGTCTTGGAGGTATGGTCATGACCTGAGGGTTGCAAAGACGATAACAGGTATACCATCCCCTGTGAAATTTGCTGGGTTATCGAAGGCTTTACCTAGGGAGTGAAGTTGTGCGATGGAGGCATTTCTATTTAAAGTTGCATTTGTCAAGTCCTTGTTGGTGCTTTCAGGTTTAGTGAAATAGTGCTACAGGTGGTAGGGGCCACCTGCCAATCTAATACATGCCAGGAGAGGTACCGTTTTAACAAGCAGCAATAGACTTGAAATTAAGGTATTCAGAAACTGATCAGACTAGAAAAGAGACCATAGTAGAGCTAAGGGAATGCTCAGCTGAATGGGTATATCTGGTAAAAGCCACAAACAGTTTTTGTTGGAACCACATGTATGTGGGAGCCAGGACCACCTAGTTGTACATGGGGATGGTAGCAACTTGACCAGCTACCAGTTCGACGTAATTCCTCATTTGTGGTAATGAGGAATGCGTTAGCCTACTTGGGTCTCAATCTGGCAAATTTTGCACACATTCTTTCAGGTTTGAGGCAGCAACACCAACAGCATTGGAGGGTTTTTTTTTTTTACTTCTCAAGGATCCAGACACTCTTACAGGACCTATGTTCACCCTGCTGATGGGTTACTGGGGCAGGCAAAAGTGTGAGAACTAACCCTATCTGTGATTGCTGGGGACACTGGAAAAGGGTTGCTGTCTGGATCTGCGGCTCTTGTACAGCATTGGGCCTACAAGCAGGCAGCCAGATCAGCAGGGGAATCACAACTGAGCTTCAGGGTTGAGGTTCTTTACCTTCAATGATATGGCAGAGGTGACATGTTGTGGAATCAGCTCATGTCTCTTCTGTGCTCGCTGAAAGGCAAACTACAGCCACCTTGTGCACTTCTCAGATACAGGGTCTGACATTGCCTATGGGATCTTAGGGATTGCATTTGGCAGGAAATAGATGGCACTTTGGATGATGTGTGCGTGCAGACAATGAAGCTAATTGCTGGTTATCCCAGTGGCTGGTATCCAGTGTAGATAAAAGTTAAAAAGGGCCAACTCCCAGGTGGAAATGAGATCCAGGATTTTACTGATGGACTTTGTGCCTGTAAGGAGAAGGGGAGACCTCAAGTCTTTTCAGACTGAGGTCCCTCCTGGTACCTTCTACCCTCCTGGTGGTGGGTAGGGCAAGACAATTCAGAAATGAGTCTAGTCCTAGGAGCAGGCTGAAGAAGGTATACCTCGAGTAATGGTTATATGGTGGGAGCTGTGTAACCGCATAGTGGACCTAGTTAAATGCCAGGTATGTAAGGGGAGGTGTATAGTGCCTGCCCCATTGTTAAATTAATAAAGTTGTGGTCTGCCACTTAAATCCACTGCTGTATCTGTCAGTTGTGCATGTCCAGATCAGTGGGACTATTCGCATTCTTAAAATAATGCACAATCTTAAGTGACTTGCTGACATTGGGTCTAAGACCTCAGTTAAGGAAGGTATGTAAGTACATGTCTAACTGTAAGCACGTGAATAATCCCATTGTCTTAAATGGGACTACACATATGCTTGCAGTTTGGCACATGCTTAATTACCTTTCTGAATCAGAGCCTAAAAGGGGAGGGACGTATGGCTTAGTCAGGCAAAACCAGTCAAAATATTTAGTCTTTGCCAATATTCATTTTGTTTGTTATTCAGAAATGGCATCCTTTGCAAACAAACAAAAAAGAAAAGATATCTCAAGTAGGCAGTTTTCTCCATTACAAATACATTTCACAGTCTGTTATACCAATTTAATAAAGTGGATGAAACAGTTTTCTTTCAACTCACTGCTATCAAACACCTTGCGGCCACTAATAAATGTTTCCTTCAAGCTGTTTTCTTTATACTAGTAGAACTAATAATAAAACCAATAATAATAATACCAAAGGATCATGAAGGAGGTCTATTCCCATAATCATTTTGATTGCCATGATGATCTTTGCTTGTAATCCCATATAAGAAGCCAATTATACAATATGTGGATAGGGGATTCCTTTCACTACTCCTGCTACAACCGCCAACATGAACTATTCTTTTAATTTTATTGGGCGTAAATTACCATTGATATAACAGGTTATCCTCAGAGTGGGGTATGTTGCACAGGCAGCAGCAAATAAAATTATCTCACTTTTCTATCAATATGTTTCAATTCTGACCAGGAGTCCCCATGCTTATTCAGTTCATGGTTCTCTGTTGAAGTACCTAACAAGGGTGCCAATTTGTGGGAGTGGGAGGGTGATAGTTTTTTGTGGTATGGACACTTGTCTGGTAGGGCATGGCCTGAGCATAACTCATTTCACATATGCCAAAGAATACCCATCAGATGGTAACATCAGACAGTAACATCAGACGATTTTCTATTTTTTGTCAGTTTATCAAAAAAAAAAATAGCAATTTTTAATTTTTATTCCACATGAAAATATTTTTTACCTTTAAAAATATGATGAAAGTTTTCTAAGTTTCTTGTGAACAGTGAACATGACACTCTTGGTATTTTGGTGGGGAGCTGCATGTCCTATGGTCTCTGTCCCAACGGAGTTCTTCAAGAGAATGACATTCAAGTTAGCTTCAGAGAGAGATGCTCTCATTCACTCTTCTGTCTTGGAAGCAGGAAGCCATGTAGCTGTCAACTATAAGTAAGTCGGATGGGAAATGAGGAAAGAACACTTTAAAAACCCCAAACCTGCCAGATTATTTATCAAAGCAACATATTTCTTTCTTGGCACATTTTGGGGAAAATAAATAGAAATGCTTTGCAGCATATATCTGCTTTCACTGTCTAATATGATGCTTTCAAATGTTTCTAGCCTCCAGTATCTAGAAGCTTAAGTCTTCTGGATTTCCCAGCAAATGATGAAGACTTTAATTAGCATGTTGATAATGCTGCAAATATTATTAAAATTCTGCTGTTGTCTCATTTTAGATGGTGATAAACTTTTTTACTTTTACACAAATGTAATGCACTTCAGTAGTAGTATAAAAACAGCATCAAATATTCAAAGATTACTAAAAGGGAGATTTTTGTACCTCATTTAGGCATAATTTATTATGAAACTCTTCTTTTAGAACAGTATCATCCTATCACTGGATATTTTTTCTTGATGGATTTTTTACTTCAATAAATCAATGCTGATTTAAATATTGGCCGTTTTCCAAATTGCTTGAAGACTTGATGCCTAACAGCAAAGACAGTAATCTTTTTAAACTGTTCCTTAAGCAACCATTTGTCATCCCTGCATAGCAGTGTAGCTTGCATTCAAAGGGATTTTGTGTATAAACGAGGGGGAAATTCAGTGTTACTTGTCCTTATGTAATGAATTTAGCTCTTAATGATGAAGGGTATTCCAGTGGACAGTCTTTTGCACCTATCCAATATCCAGAAGCACTATCAGTGCTTTTTTGTAACTACTTCAGTGTTATTGATCAGTGACTCTCTGAATGAGGTAAACTGGTCACAGTAGAATAAGAGCTTTGTACAAAAATAATACCGTGCGCACCCTGGAAAAAGAAAACTCACATCAGATAATTATATTTCTATGCATCAAACATCATGAAGTGCTGTCACTCTAGCACTTCTGATGCGATTGTGACCTCGGGAACTCCTCCTTTAATAATCTGAATGATTTTCTCCTCTGTATATTGGCTCCACTAAATGGGGAGAATTATTAATAGCATCACGGGGCAGGTATTTGGGGTGTTGTACAGCAGCACTTTCTATGCAGAAGTAGGGAATTCAGTTAAACTGCAAACTTTAAAAATAGCTATTAAGGAAATTGTACTTTCAAATGTGTAAGGATTGTTCATTTTGGGGAGGTTTCAGAAAATAATTTAACTAAAACTGAGAACGACCAATTTAAAAAACATATATGCTTAAAAGAAGTTTTCCTAAAATAATGCATTTAATATAACCTGTCCTTCCCTTTCCTCCTTATTTAAGTTACTGTGAAACTGGTAATCATGCCTCTCCAGCAAAAGTATCAGACAGAAGCAGCTTTAATGACTGCATCCCAGTGTATGAGGGAAAGGAGAGACCGTGTTGCCTACTAGATTGTGCACTGCACTGCACTGGGACTTAGGAGTCTTGGGTTCTAATCCCAGCTCTGTCTCTGATCTTCTGTGTTACCTTGGGCAAGTCACTTTACCTCTCAATTTCTCCATCTCTTTGTAAAGTGCTTTGAGATCTGCTGCTGAAAAGCATTATATAAGATCTTAGTATTAATATACATCAATGTTACGTGTGGAATAATGCTGTGGTACTAGCAATGAGAACTAGTATCATGGAAGTGTGGGGTATGACATGCCTTCTCTTTCTCTCTTTTGAGAGCAGCGCTGAATCCTTGCATTGTGAGCTGCCATGTTTCTAGTCACACGCTTTTTTCTGATTCAAATTGTGTTAAAAATCGGAAAATGTAGCAGAGCATAATGTAAATTCAGAAATCTTTCCTGGAGTTGTTTACTTGAGACAAAAACTAGTATGACATTTATCATGCTAGCTGTCTTCAAAAGATCCAAGGAATTGCATTAAAAGATAACATCCCTGAGTCATAACAACTTCAAGTGTTGAAATATCACATAATTTCCACATTCTGGATCTGGGATCTGGTCAGTAAGAGAATTTTTCCTTTGGGATAGGCTTTGGTTGATATACCTTAAATAAAAAGTATTGGCAAAAACATTTTCTTCATGGGAGGTGAATTTCTACAAAACCAGTTTTTAAGTTGCTTTTTCATGTTTGCAGCAATTTGCCAGTAGGATATAAATGTCTGATTTCAGTGCAGTTCTGGCTGCTGCCTGAAGTAGTTTCCTGTTTGGCTTTTTTATGTTACGCTGGATGTGTGTTTTTAAAGTATTGAAAGGAAAGCAGGACATTTTATGACATTTCTAATCCCTTTTTCCATTATAGAGCTTATTATTTTCAAGGAAAAGAAGGATGGGGTAGAAGTGGCAGGTGAATGGAGGAGAGAGAAAATATACCTGCAGTACACAAAGCCTATGTGCCTATTTAGCAGTCAGTAACAAGCAAATTTAATTTCATCTGTGGTTAGATATCCTGTTCAGTTAAAAAGGCATAATAATACATATCATAGAGGACGAGAAGGTCAGGCCATACATTGTTATTTTGTTTTCATTCTTTCATTCACCTGAAAGGTTACATTAGCTATATAGCTTTGTTTTGCTTACCAGTTAAGACATTTTATTAGATATAACATTAGACAATTCATGGTTTTTCAATTTTGGAGAATCAATTTTTTAGCTAAAAAACTTGTTCTTAGCATGAATGGTTTATGTGCTGCAGGCTTGTTGATTCACATATTATCGTCTCCTAATATAAAGATTTTTTGAGCTTCAGGTACAGTAAATTTGCTTTGAAGCTATTTTAGTATCTGTTATTTTAAGTGAGAGAGAATTTTACTTGGAAAGTCATTACTATTTATTTATTTCGGTGTGATTAAAATATGCCAGTTCAGATCTCTGTGGGCACATAGAGACTTTATCAAGAAAAGTAATACACTAAACAATTTGGGCCAATGACCAAACTAAAGTTATTGGGTTTGATAGAGGAACTATGGGGTAAAATGCCATGGTCTTTGTTATACAGGAGGTCAGACTAGATGACGATAACACTCCCTTGGGCCTTAAATTTTAAGGCCCATGTCTACACAGCACAAGCTGTACATGGGCTAGTCTACCTGAATTAATTTGAATTCAGCTAATGCAGGTAACAGTAGCAGTGAAGACAGCACAGCATGAGCTTTAGTGTGGGCTTAGTGACCTGAGAACATAGTGTCCATGCTGGGCTTGTACTACCTGGGCTGAAGCCCATGCTCTGCTGTCTTCACTCCTATTGTTGCCCATGCTAGCTGGATTCAAACTAGCTCAGGTAGGCTAGCCTGTCCACAACTTCTGTTGTGTAGACATACTCTAAGAATCTAGAAACTGCTCTCCACTCTTTTCAAAACAAGCATTTTCACACGTCTCACTCAATAATCCTTCCCAATTGTGTAAAAGCTTGGGAGTATAGGTAGATCTTGCAGCAAGAAAAAAGCGATATGGTCTTTTTCTGCCTTCCCTAAGGATCTGATATTTGTGTTGAAAAGGAGTGGTGATATTACAGAATGCTGTAATTACTCCCCTCCACCCCGCTAAAAACCCTTGGGACAGATGAGCAACTGCTCAAAACTACTCGTTGCGTCCCCTCAGAGAGAGAAAATAATGGAACCATTCAAGGGTAATCCAGTCTGTCTGTTGGGTTCAACAGGACCCTCGTGTTTAATAATAACAAAGGTAGATGATGGACCTAAAAGAAACAGCATAGATGCTTGCTTTTTGTCTGTTATTAGTAGGAGTTCATCAACCAATGAAATTTCCATACTATGTATATGCTAAATGGACTGTCCTCATAGAACCATGAGGAATCCAGGCATGGCTGTAGTTGTTCAGGTAATATTTTCTGTACGACCATTCCTCCCAAAAAAGGAGTTTCATATTCAAGGGTTTTTCTACTACAAACTACAGCAAATCATTTAGTTTGTCACATGCAGTGTATATTTCTGGTTTCTCCCCCAGTGCACCTGCAGGAAAGACATGGTAACAATATCAATGGATATCTTTGTGAGGAAGTTTCAACCAGACAGATATCAACTGTGGAAACAAGGAAAGGATTTATATACCATTGATCACACGAAGCCCACGCCTGAAACAACACCTGAGGTAAAGGCCTGGTTGCAGAGAAGAAGGAAAACAAAGAAACCTCCCAAATGGTAATTAGAGTTGTTCACCTTCCATTTAATTAAAGTTAAATATGTTGTATATTTCCATTTTTTTTCAATGCCCTTTTCTCTGACATTCCATTAGAGTTGTTCATTTATTCTAGTCACAGCTAATTTAGCTCTTCTTATAATTTAACCATGAGCTTGAGGCCAAGAAAGTCATAATTCATAGTGATTGTTTAAATGAAAAATACATTCATTTTGCAACATGTAAGGAAAATGCATAGCTGAAGTTTATGCGCATGGAGAGGTGGCCATTGCTTCTAATGCAATATTTAAATCTTTTCCTTTGGTGAGGGTGTGTTCACTAGTACTTGCACTGTGTGTAACAACATCTCCAGCCAGGAGATCAGGAAAACATCTGTAGGGAGTGGGCTAAATGCTATTCATTAGTTAGAAAAGAGGGGTATAAAACAGGTGCAGAATTGTAGCAGCTGTGCACAACCTCTAGCAATAGACTTAGCATTCACTAGCTTGTAGCCCAGGAGCTCTATAGAGAGATACCTATTTGGCAGACTCTCACAGTACCACTGCCAATACCTGCTATGTCTGCTATGGATTAACAACTGGTTGGAGTTTGGCATAATGAAATCCTTAACCCAATTGTCAATGCAGATTTTACTGACATACCTGAAAAGTTAACTTTTTAGGTTATCATTGACACTATCAAAGTTTTGACTTTTGATACTTTTACAGCTCGATCCATGTCGTCATATAGATAGTGTATTTTTGGGGAAAGTTTTCTTTACATGCAGCATTTCTCTTTTGTTTGCACTTAACAGAATTCCAACGGATTTTCCTATTCATTATTGCTTTGAGTTTTAACTGCTAAAAATTGACATGAGCTTTGCTTGTGTCTTGTCACAGCAGGGCACAATTGGATCAAGTTAAGGATAATACTTAGTCCTTTAATAGCCCTTTTAATCTTCAAATCATTTTGCAAACATTAAATAATTAAGGATGATGCCCCATTGTGACTGCATATTGGCAAGTGAACACTAAACTGTGAATTTCCTTCTTTAATTTTTAAATGAATTTACTTCTCTTAAAGGTGATGTGATAGCACTGGAGACAAACATTCTCCGCTTATCCACTGGATGAGTAAAACACAGGCAATGGCATTGTGTGGTGAGGTCACCCCAGTTTGTTGTGTTGCCCCCACCCAAGGCTTAAATGTTCAAACTAATACCACCTTACTCAGTCCAGGGTCCAAACAGCCACCAGAGTCTTAATTCCCAAGCAGGTTCCTTTCTGGCCCTTGTAGTGGCTGCTGGTGCTTGGGCACAGTGCAAGCTTGGAGCGATGAATCCCAGTCTCTGCTGCCTTGCTGGTGTCCATGTCCGGAGTCACCATGATAGTCAAGGCTTCTTTGCTGGGTCTAGGCTGCTCCTTCAGCCTGGCTGTAACCTGCTCCCTGGACCTCTTCTCTAGCCCCAGATTCTGGAGTGGCATTCCTCTCCTCCAATGACAGGTGGGATGGCAGAAGGAAGCCAGTTATGAAATTTCCTCCCAGTCCTCTATCCAGTCAGGGTTCTGGGGCCAGCTCCCCTCTCTCTGCTTGCCTCTTACTGAATGGGGGTTCATGGGGGTAGGGGCTTCAGTTCTCATGGAGAATGGAGTTACTCTCCACACGAGTTTCCCCATATTGCTCCACAAATGTGCCTCAATCCTGAAGTAAAGGTTCACATCTAGGGGTGAGATGTTCATTTTCCATGTTGACTCAACCCTTAGTCTATTTCCTGAGACTCCCAATAAAGATGCCACTTAATGTCTACTGTGTGAAGACTTGCCCCTGACCTTCCTTGGTCCTACCCAAAGGGCTGAGGGATACACACATGAAAAGTCTGCTTGGAGTATGTGTGCATCTGTGTGTGAGAGAAGACTTAGTGGAACATTTTCAAACCTTTAATATAGTTTGGTTTGTGGGATATTCAGGAGTGTGTGAATGTGTTGTTAGCTTATCCAAGCTGGTTTGCCAGCCTATAGTCTTCTATGAAAGTCCTTTTAAAAATCAACCATACAAAAACACAGCAATTCAAAGTTAAGTTTGATATTTTTCCCTTAACAGAAATTAAATTGGGCCCAGATTCAGCAAATTACTACATGCTTTAGTACATCCTTACTCATCAAAGCACCTAACCATGTGTTTAATCTGTTTTGCTGAATTCAGTCCTTAGTTTGGAGATTTTGGTCTAATTCTTCTTCTTCGAGTGCTTGCTCATGTCCATTCAACTTAGATGTGTTTGCTCGCCACATGCACTGGTGCCGGAAGTTTTTTCCCTCAGCAGTATCCATAGGGGACCGGCTCCAGCGCCCCCTGGAGTGGCACGCACATGCCGCAGTATATAGGGCGCTGCCGGTTCCTCCCACCCCCAGTTCCTTCTACCACCAGTGATGGTGCTGAAACTGTTGCTGCTTCAGCTAGTGCTGTTGCTGCTTGTTCGTACGAACTAGTTATCTCCTGTATTATACTGTATATAGTTTTCTGTTAGTGTTTATAAATCTCTTAGCTATAGTTAGAGGGTCCCGCTCCTCATCCCGGTACCGCTCGTCAACCGGGAGACGTACATCGCCGGCTCCAAGCCGTCACAGATCTGTCAAGCGCCTCCGGCCCCTAAAACCCAGCTCCAGATCGGACTTCAGGCGGAATGACTGGCACCGGTCGGGACACAGCCACCGTTCTGCTCTGTCCTGGTCACCTGGGAGCGACCGTTTAGGATCCAGCCCTGGTTCAGAGCAAAGTTCCCTGATGGCGGGACAAGCTCTGGTACTGGCTACACTGTTGGCACCGAAACCGGCTCCATGGTCTCCACTGGCACCGTGGTACCCATGGAACCCATGGTGGTTCACCCAGCCCTCCCAGGCCACCTGCTCGGTGTCCGGAGCTTCGGAGAGACCAGCTGCCTCTCTCTCCCGCCCTCCGGTGCACGAAGCCTTGGGCGTGAGGACCCTGCAGGTCCAAGAGGGAGCAGGGGAACAAGCCGCTGGGCCACCAATGGTTGTGGAGGACCCTACAGCACCGGCTTCCTCGTCGTCATCACCAGACGAGGCTATAATGGGGCCCCCTCCCCTGGTTCCTCCGGATGACACTAAAGTGCACCAGGAACTACTGAAGAGGGTCGCTGCCAACCTGGGTCTTCAAGCGGAGGAGCTAGAGGAGCCTTTGGACTCTCTCTTCAATGTCCTCTGCTCCACAGCACTGGCCAGGGTGGCTCTCTAAGATCACTAATGCCCTGTGGCAAACTCCCACCTCCCTGCCCCCCATCTCCAAGAGGGCTGAGCGCAAGTACTTTGTGCCATCCAAAGGCCACGAGTACCTGTAT
The DNA here is from genome assembly GCF_002925995.2 of Terrapene triunguis. Classification (NCBI taxonomy): domain Eukaryota; kingdom Metazoa; phylum Chordata; order Testudines; family Emydidae; genus Terrapene; species Terrapene triunguis. Next base: position 1,705,495 of record NW_020699449.1, on the reverse strand, counting down.
ACCCACCCTGCTCCCAACTCCCTAGTGGTAGAAGCGGTTAACCACAGGAAGCAACAAGGTCAACCCAGGGCTACCCCTAAGAACAAAGAGACTAGACTTGTTTGGGTGTAAGGTTTATTTGTCCTCTAGTCTCCAGTTGAGGGTGGCCAACCATCAAGCCCTCCTGGGACGCTATGATTTTAACATGTGGCAAGCCATGGCCAAGTTCAAAGGCTCTATTCCTGAGGCTTCTAGGAAGGAGTTCTGGGCTATTGTGGAGGAGGACACTAATGCAGCCAGGGCGATGCTCCAAGCGGCATTGGATGCGGCGGACACCGCCGCCCGAACCATGTCCTCGGCCATCACCATGCGCCAGGCATCCTGGCTGCTCCTTTCTGGCTTGTCTACGGAGGCTCAGCAGTCGATGCAAGACCTTCCCTTCGATGGGCAAGCCCTGTTTGCGGAACAGATGGACAATAAGCTCCATGGCCTAAAGGACTCCCGCACGACCCTTAAAACACTGGGCCTGTATGCTTCTGGCCCTGCCCACAAGCGGTTTAAGCCACAGCAGCCTCAGGGCCACGGGAGCCACCTTCGCTAGGAACCTTCCCATAAGAAATCCAGAGGCTACAAGAGGCGTCCTAGCCATCAACCTTCACAGGCCTCTCAGACGAGGTTGACCTGCAATAAGCAGGCAGGCAAGTGCTCATTTTGAGGGTACGCCCAAGAACGACCCTGTCAGACTGCTCCCAGGATCCTCCCTCCCCTATTTTTGCCAACGGCCTTTCTCCTTTCCTCCCTGCGTGGGCATCTATAACATCAGACCAATGAGTCCTCAGTATGGTGGCACGGGGTTACACCCTTCAGTTACTTTCTACCCCTCCTACCCACCCTCCCTGTCCCTCGCAAGAGTCTCCTCGCGCAGGAGGTAGAGGGGTTACTGTAGCTAGGTGCGGTGGAGGTCGTTCCTCCAGAGTACAGGAACAAGGGGTTCTATTCCTCCTACTTTTTACTCCCAAAGGCCAAGGGCGGTTTGCAACCTTTCCTGGACCTGCGAGACTTGAACCGCTTCCTAGCGAAGCTGAAGTTCCACATGGTCTCCCTGGCCTCCATTATCCCCTCCCTGGATCCGGTAGACTGGTACACCGCCCTCAATCTGAAAGATGCGCACTTTCACATTACCATCTTCGAGGGACACAGACGCTTCCTCCGGTTTACGGTCCCAACCACTATCAGTTTGCGGTCCTCCCGTTTGGCCTAGTGACAGCACCGCAACAGACTTCAGCGTATCAAGATCTACCTATCTATCTATCGACGACTGGCAAGTCAAGGGCAGCTCCAGGTCCAAAGGCATGTTGCGATGCTGTTGCCTCGGCCTGTTGGTAAATGACAAAAAATCCACGTTAGTTCCGGTACACAGGATAGAGTTCATTGGAGCAGTGCTCAACTCGACCTGCACCAGGGTGTTCCTGCCACTGGGGAGATTCAGTCTCCGCGTTTCCCCTGACCACGGACAGGGGTTGCCTGCGCCTACTAGGTCACATGGCAGCATGTACATATGTGGTGTGCCATGCCAGGCTCCGGATGCAACCCCTGTAGAAAAGGAGGTGCCACAGGTTTTGCTCCAGAAGGGTCTGGGCAAGGGCTTCCTCTCCAACACCTTCATCCTGCCATGGGCAGGAAGCCTGATATACGCCTTCCCTCCAATTCCGTTCATCAGCAAAGTCCTAGCAAAAATCAAGAGAGACAAGGCTCAGGTTATCATGATCGCCCCGGTGTGGCCTCGCCAACACTGGTTTGGGATGCTATCAAGCCTGTCAGCAATCCCTCTGTGGCCCCTGCCGAACCGACCAGACCTGCTGTCACAGGATCACGGTCGACTCTTGCACCACAAACTTGTGTCCCTCCACCTCACGGTGTGGATATTGAACTCTGAGGAATGGGCCTGTTCAGAAGGGGTCCAGAAGGTCCTCCTCGAGAGTAGAAAGCCCTCGACTAGACAGACTTACCTGGCAAAGTGGACGAGGTTCTCCCACTGGGTGGCCGAACTGGGCATCTCCTCTTCGCATTCCTCGGTGCAGTCGATCTTAGACTACCTGCTTCATTTGAGGAGCCACGGTCTGGCACACTCATCTATCAGGGTGCCTCTGGCGGCCATTTCCGCCTTTCATCCACTCATCCAGGGGAAGACGGTGTTCTCCCATGACATGACAGTCAGGTTCCTCAGAGGTTTCGAGAGACTTTTTCCTCAAGTTTGGTCCACAGTCCCTCAGTGGGATCTCAACTTGGTTCTGCCAAGGCTCATGGGCCCATCCTTTGAGCCTGTGGCCTTGTGCTCCCTGTCTCACTCACAGTGGAAGGTAGCTTTCCTGGTGGTGGTGATGTCGATGAGGTGAGTCTCTGAGCTGCAAGCCGTGACCTCAGAACCGCTGTACACGGTCTTCTATAAGGACAAGGTCCAGCTACGGCCCCACCTGGCCTTCCTTCCCAAGGTGGGGTCTACTTTCCACATGAGCCAGGACATCTTCCTTCCGGTCTTCTGCCCTAAGCCCCATGAGACTAGTGAAGAGAGGTGCCTTCACACTTTGGATGCAAGTAGGGCCCTGGCTTTCTACCTAGATTGAACAAAGCCTTTCCATAAGTCGACTCAGCTTTTCATCTCTACAGCTGATAGGATGAAGGGCCTCCCGGTGTCCACGCAGAGGATTTCTAATTGGAGCACCTCTTGCATTTGGACCTGCTATGAATTGGTGGGAGTCCCTCCCACCACCGATTGTCAGAGCCTACTCGACCAGAGTGCAGGCATCTTCGGTGGCCTTCCTGGCACACTTCCCGATCCAGGACAGCTGTGGAGCTGCGACGTGGTCCTCGGTGCACACATTCACAATCCACTATGCCACCACTCAGCAGGCCAGGGATGATGCTGGGTTCAGCAGAGCGGTGTTGCAATCTGAATGTCCGTGAATTCCTACCCACCTCCGAGGGGTATTTGCTTGGGAGTCACCTAAGTTTCAAGGACATGAGCAAGCACTTGAAGAAGAAAAGACAGTTACCTTTTCCTTAACTGGTGTTCTTCGAAATGTGTTGCCCGTGTCCATTCCACAGCCCTCCCTTCTTCTCCACTGTCGGAGTTTCTGGCAAGAAGGAACTGAGGGTGGGAGGAACTGGCGGCGCCCTATATACCGCGGCATGTGCACGCCACTCCAGGGGGTGCTGGAGCTGGTCCCTACGGATACTGCTGAGGGAAAAACTTCCGGCACCCGTGCATTTGGCGAACACACACACACACACACACACACACACACACACACACACACACACA
>NW_020699449.1:1463779-1702184 GCF_002925995.2 Terrapene triunguis | reverse complement strand
CACACACACACACACACACACACACACACACACACACACACACACACCCCTAACCATAGGAAGACCAACAGGCTTGGGGTCTAGGCAAAGGTGCTAACTGTGAAGAATCAGATGCATTGTTGGAGCTTTATGTATAGAGCTTGCAAAGTCCTTATCCTGCCCTGTGCTTGACTCTGGTCAGTGCTGAGAGTTCATCATGTCCATCAGTGCTAAATTCACAGGAAATAATGAACAAAACCAAACAGAGTGGCGGGGGGGAAGGGGTGACCTAAACAAAAAATAAATTATGAGTTTCCCTTCTCCCTTGCAAATAATTTTCCTGCACAGGCATTCTTTTAGAAAATTATTGATCTGATCCTTGGTCTCCTTTCCTCTGCCCCCTACACCTGACATAAGTAGCTATGTGGGGATTTCTTTTAGGATATGTCTACAATCAAAAGTGTGATTGAAACTTGTGTAGGCATACCTGCATTAGCTTTAATCTAGCTACCACAGCTAAAAACAACCGTGACGATGCAGTGGCATGTGTTTCAACACTGGCTGTACAAGCCCACCCCATAACCCTGAGTACACACTCAAGTTGTTAGCCTGTGATGGTGTCTGTGCTTCCATATCTTTGCGGCTATTTTTGGCCTGCTAGCTAGATTAGAGCTAGTGCATGTATGCCTACACGAAGTGCAGTCACACCTCTGATTACAGTGTAGACAACGTAAGAGGAACGACTGGGTGCCTTGGAGACAATGTTGCCTGCCCTCTGCCCGCCCTTTTGCGTAGTGGTTGTGATTAAGGGGAGGAGAATGCAGTCAGGTCATGATTGCTCTTTTGTGATCCCTGGCTGTCCGAAAGCTCTCTTGGATGCTGTTGCACCTAGGTATATCACTGAGGCTGCTATACGTTGTGGCAGGGGCCCAACCTACCCTTGGTCAGCATCAGGAGCATGAAGGTACCTTTTTCCACGCCTCCTCACCACCGTCAGTGGGGTTGGGCACAGCAATAGTACAGCTGAGGATCCTGCCTGTATGTTAGCATGAGATTTGTGTGATAAATTTATTAATTATGCTATTTTTGTAATTAAAGAAAATAATGAAACAAATGTGGAAGAAGGCCCAAGAATAAAGCAGTTCAGAATGACCTCAGGGATCTCCCTTCTTGAGCGATGGCAGATCAGCGGCTTTATTAAAGTTGATGGACACTATTGCGCAGCACCAGCTTCTGTATGCTTTGACAGCAGACGAAGCTCCTGGTTACAGGGCCAGCTGCAAGTTATGAAAGAGAAGGGAGGTTAAGTTTCCAAAAAGAAGAAGAGAGGAACTTATTACAGGGGATGGGTCTCACTTCAAAATTTTTTTTTGAAATCTTTAGTGATCAGAAGAATTTAGCAACCATAACTTTTGATACTTTCTTTTGTTGCCTGTTATTTCATAGACTACATAAATGTACTGAAGAGCAATGTATTACTTTTGAAGTTACAAAAGAAGACTGGCAAAAGGGATTCTTTAGCTCCCTTAACTGTCATAAGAAGGGCTTTCTAATAGTGAATTCTCTCTCATGTAAGGCTTAGAGCTTTTGCTTCCCAACCTGTTAGATCTCTTTTTTTAATTCGTATTAGGATACCTTATTAATTTTGTGAAGTAGTTCAGTACAAAAACCAAATAACAATCCTCACCAGCATTTACCAACTTGAGATAGGTGTGTGTATGTTTGTGCACACACCCAAATATAGAATTGTATTATATTGTGTTTAGTGTCTCAGATGTCACTCCTGCATTGTTATAGTATGTACAGTACTATACTATGGCAGATTTGCACTAGGCACAGCAATGATTTACTTGTCAGCATAACCCTATTGATCTGGGTAGCCAATTTTGGTTAAAAGTAGAGATACTATAATAAATATATTAAAAGTTTTATCGGATGAGTACATGTGCTAAATATAATCACTTAGCTAAACTGATGAACACACGTCTATGCTATTTAATTACTAGATTGGCAGTGGTGCAGACACACAGGGATGCATGTCCTACAAGTGAAGATAAAATATTTATTCCGTTTCATCTCTGCTGTAATGTATTGATGAAAAACATGATAATTTTGATTCCAGGAATAATATAACTTCCCAACTAGGATTGGGTACGAATAGAAATACAACTATAGGAACGTGTCTGCCTGGATGGACGTAATACTCATGCAGTTGTGGACCAGATGCTTTGTCATGCTAGGATCTCAAGAACGAGTAATTGTGTATAGTGGTTCCAGGAGTTATAAAACAATGCTAACCAATCAGCATTTCCAGCATCGTAACACAATTTCTAGAAGGATCACCTTATAAAGAAGTAAATTCAGGGAATATTAGTGGAGGTAAAATATGGCTCCTTAAAATGTTGGTGAAAAAGGTTATCAAAATATTCCTAGCTCACTGGCTACATCTGCAGTCCAAAATATACAACCCTTTGATATAAACTAGAGATGTCTACTACACAGGACACTTCTCATGAAAGTCTCATCAGGTTGCAAATTGGCAACACCTGACTTGTGATGAAGTAATGTGTACAGTACTGCCCTGCTATACTAGAGACTTGAATTTAAGACTTGGGACTCTCACTCCCTGTATCTTGGGCATATAGATTACAACCCATTCAGTCTTTGAGAGCAGTTGCCAGCATTCTTGCTCCGTGTTTGCCCTTCTGTTGGTGGTACAGAATATGCATAAGATGGGCTGGAGGTTGCACTTTATCCATATACTTAAATGTAGTAAAATAACATTTTCTTCAAGACTCAGAAATTTTCCCTAATTCAGATTCTAGTAGCTGATGTTAAAGATGCATATACAATTGCCAAAAATAATCTTTGTAAAAGCTACATGAATGTGCAAGAGTGATCAGGCAAAATGTCTAGTGCACGCAGGGACTGGACAATATTCTCTAATTTTATTGCAGCTGAGCACATTTTTTCTCTATTATTATGTTGCTCAGCTTAATCTCTTTCAGGTTCCGAAGAATGGTTCATCAAAAACTAGTTTTGGACTTTGGTTAAGAAAGACTTACTTGATGTTGTTTCAGGTTTATAGTCTAAGGAATTGTGATAAAACATTAGAAGGTTAAATCCAATCAATTGTTAATCTATCACTTAATAAATTGTAAACACTATCTTGGCACCAAAAAGTTGGGAAATTGTCAGTTTTTTACCACTTTAAGCAGGTGAAAGGGACATTTATGTTGGTAGACATTTTATCTTATCCAAGACAGACATTCTACTGTGACAGCAATATCTCTTATAATAGCTTCCAGCATACCAGATCTCGATCTAAAAAGCTTAAAACTCCAGAGGACGAGAGAGAATCAGCTATGATCGTTGGTGCAGAAATCATAGCCACTGAAGCAGCTACAGATGGCTTCAAGGTCAATGAAAAGCCAGAAGAAAAAGTGAAGCTGGTAAATTCAGAAGTGCCTTCTGGGGAAGAGAAAAACATTAGCAGAACGCAGCTGGATCAGCATTTATTGGATAATATTGAGGTCTCAGGTGAGATAAGGACTGATTATGTTTCACTTGTAAATTTTAGGCTATTGATATTACGATGCCATAAATCTGTGAATGATAAGGCAAATGTGTTGCTCCAAGTGGCATAACTAAAAATGCCTATTCATAAAGTTTTTATGCAGGGAAATCATGTAAGCAGGAGCATCACATGGTATTTTTATGTGATAGGAGCAAGAGCACAACCAATTTAAAATATTGAGCTGAGAGCAAAACAGGTAAAATTATTTTTACTCATTTATTTTTAAAAGAAAGGAACCTCCCCTCCAAAAAAGCACAAATGTTTTTAAATGAACTCCTTCCATAGATTGGCACATTGTAGTGAATGAAAAACTTGTCTGGAAAATGATATGAAGTACCTTATCCACTGAGAGAGACTGTACAGAATATATAAACTTGAGATGTACTGCTTACATTTACAAGCAGAAAACAAATTGTGTATAATGTTAGAGAGAGTCTTAGTTTTCCTTGTGCACAAAATCCCCCACTTCCAAGTGTACAAGTTCTATTACCTAAGCTACACTAGAAGTGTCTGCTAGAGAGCATGCTCACTATGCACACGTTACATACGCCGGTGCCAGCCCAGCATATTTCTACTTACCCTGCTTTGATACTGATATCTTTTCTGAGATTCATTCTCTTGTTAACTCTGAATTTCACTGTGGGCAAGGCATAGTCTCACACTCCTGTCCAGAAGGGAGCTTAGGCCCCAGTTAAGCAAAATACTTGAGCACATGCCTGACTCTAAGCACATGATTAGTCCCTTTGTTTTCAATTTGGCACCAAAACTGTTTTCAGGAATGAAGGATATTACCCTTACTGGAAATACCATCCTTGTTGAAATGTACGAACCAGAAGCTGTAGGCATTGTACAATTCCCAGCACCAGACAGACGACAAGGTGAATTGTCCAGATTTGACTTCAGTAGGACTACTCATGTGCTTAGAAGTAAGCATGTGCATACTTTGCTGAGTTGGGACTTTACAATATCCACCCCTTTGCCTGATTTTCAGAAGTACTGATCATTTGCAATCCCATTGACTTAAATAGAAGTTGGGAGTGTTCATCACTATGGAAAAAACAAGTCCCTACTTAAGTGCCAAGGTGAAATACAAGCTTTGTAAAGTAGAGCTCAGTCCATTCTTCTTTTCATAATGAAAAGATGGAAGATTGGACCTTTGTAGAGGGAGCCTTGTGGATGTGACAGCTGGGCTATGTTGTTACGTGTATGGTGCTGGTAATTGGTGCCTGCAACCTCTGGCTGATACATCCCAACAATTAATTAAAGAAAATATACTTTATATCTGGAAGTTCTGCATTGATATCAGCTGGGACTACTTATTGGTAAATTCTGCAACCAGATAGATGATTTTAATATTCATTGTATACTGCACATGAAATTAATCTTTAGCAGCATTGATGTACAAAATTACTCACTGTAATTTTTGGTGATTTTTATGTCAGTGCTGCTATTTGCAGACAATTCTTGATATTTCTTATAAATATATTTTCCGTATTTTAAGTCATTATTTCTTGTTTACTGACAGATTTTCACACAGGCATAATAGGTGTAAATTCGGAGTATAAAGTTCAATATGCCAACCTTTTACAATGGTTATTTCAAGTAGTTAAATTGCTTGTAGGCTGTCAGAATAATCATGCCAAGTGCATATTGATAATTTCAACTGATACAAAAATGCTTTTTCTAGTTGTTCAAATTGAAAATGCCAATGGAAAGAAAAACAAGACGTAAAAAAAGTTTTACACTCTCAACTCAATATGCTATTACTTAAATTATTCTTTGATAAAACATATCATTCTACTTTTTAGTCTGGCCTTTTGTTGACGGAATGCTAGACAGGATTTCTAAATGAGAATCAGAGTTATGAAACTGGTCTTCAATTCAGACTGCTGTGAGAATGGTATAGAACAGTGGTCCCCAACGCGGTGCCCGCAGGCGCCATGGCGCCCGCTGGGACATCTATGTGTGCCCACGTACTGGCCGGCGGAGAAGCATCCGCCGAAATGCTGCCGAGAAGCGGCAACGTCAAGAGGCGTTGCCGCTGAAATGCTGCTGAGAAGCAGCGTCATCAAGAGGCATCGCCGCCGAAATGCCGCTGATTTTCGGCGGCTTTTCGGCGGCGACGCCTCTTGACGTTGCCGCTTCTCGGCGGCATTTCGGCGGATGCTTTTCCGCCGGCCACGGTCCTCGGTGGCTCGTCGTCCGATGCCCACCACACCGAAAAGGTTGGGGACCACTGGTATAGAATAATAATAATACAATATGAAATTTATTAACAAACCCATATTTTTGATACCTAGGGAACATCTGTTCAAACTCACTTTTCAGCCCTACTCCTGTAATGCAGAAAATTAAAACAGAAGATGAGGACAAGGAAGATTCCAGTATTGCTTCCTTTACACCTAAGAATTCTACACTCCCCATACCCACATCTGTTAGTTGTATAAAGGAAGAAGACGACTCTTTAAAATCTCAGAATCGGTCTGTGCAGGTTGAATCATGCCAGAAGTCACCTGGATATGCTTCCTTTGAATCAGAGAGCCTGGAAAAAGGGGAAACGAATAGTGTGTCCACAGAGGATGATGTCAGCGACCTAGAAAGCAGTGAAAGTAGCGAAAGTGGCTTGGAACCTGGAGAAATACCTGCCGTAAGAAAAAATGCTTTGAAAATACCCATTGTATATGAAACCTATTGCATGGTGGTTTTAATTTATTCATAATCAAGGGCACAGACACATGTCGAACAACAGCAGGCTACTAACCAAAACCTGCTCAACTTTGTGTGTGTTAAGTCCCATTGAGTTCAGTGAGACTTGAGCACATGCTTAAAATGAAGCATGTGCTTAAGGGCTCTCCTGATTAGGGATGATTTCCTGAATTGGGACAGAATTTTATTGCAGCTTACTTGATAATTTTTTTTCTTTTCCTATTTTGGATATCTGGTAATCTGACAATAGGTAGGCAAGTCTGAATTGTCAGACGGTATAGCTAAGCCCCTCCCCTTTTCACTAACTACCAGAGTGGAGGACTCCCCCCACTATAACTATACTAGGAAACTTAGCTAAAGCCTTTGAAATAAACTAGAAATGGAAAAGAAAGCATCCCATGAGAGCAGACGTGGCCACTACTATAAGATATTCAAGTGTGAGGAAAGAAACTTTTTACATATTCCAAGAACTGAGGAAAAATACCAATCATTTACCATGAGTCAATACCCTAAAATGTGTTAGGAGGATTGCTGGTTATTCAGAATAGGTGGATAGGAGGAAGGAAACTCACAGGGATACCACAATCAAATTTTTCTTCTCCTGCTATTGGAAAGTCTGGCAGTCTGACATGGGGATATGAACAGCAGTAAATAATCTCATGGTAAGACAAGTGATTTGAACTTGTCTGCCTGTGGCACATAATAGTTTAGTCTCCTGAGGGCTGTAATACTGTCATCTGTTTTCAGTTAGGTTTAGTGTGTGGGTTCTGGTTGGTGTTGGTGGCCTGTGATATATAGAGGCTTAGACTGGATGATCTGATGATCCCTTCTGGCCTTAGACTTTGTGTAATTATACACTGTATTTACAACCACTAGCGAGGATGCTTAGGGAGGCAATACAGATTGTATCACCTTCCTACCAAATGTTGAGGGTTGGCAAATGACTAAAGATAGACCATATAGTAGCTGGCAAAAGTATGTTCTAAAGACAAGGTCACAACCTTGCAGATCTTTTCATAAAGGCTTGAGATCTTACCACTCCAGAGACTGCGTGTGACCTAGTGGAATAAGCCATGACATTGTTTGGTGGAAACATGTGTGGCTTTATGTACTTTGGCAAAACATGCTTTGATCTATATGGCAGTTGAAGTATTTGAGGCCTTCTCACCATTAACATCTGGATAATAGCGGATGAAAACATAACTTGACTTCCTGAAGGGTTTAATACATTAGATGTAAATCTTAATGGCCCTATATTCATCTAACATATGCTTTTTCCCCCCCTTCAGGTGAAATGGATTTAACAGAAGGAAGGTAGTGCAGTTTCCTGAGCTCTGTGGAAATTAATGTTTTACTTAGGAATAAGTGGAGGAAGAGAGAGATTAGTACCCTGAATACTAATTTAAAGGCTAGACAGGAAATCTGTGTACCAGAGGAGGTTGAAGGAGTTCAGGAGTGTGTAGAAAATGTGTAACATTGGGGTGAAAAGGTAAAGATCTTGGTTTGTTCATGGTGTTAATATGGACTGCTAGAAATTGCTGAATCTTGAACTAAAGAGCAGATCTGTTTAGCTCAGCTTCAGGATAACCTCGTGCTTTTAGAACTAGGAGTCCTGAGTTCATTCCCTGGAAATGAACTGACCAGACAAGTCATTGCAACTGGTGGGCGATTCAGGGATTTGAAGTACTGTGACCTCTGAAGGTTGTGATGAGCTTCCCCACATTCATCAAGTATATCTTTATCCCCCTCTAGTGGATGGACCACATAAAGGAGTGTTCATGAGTTTGCTATTGCCTCTGAGCTAATGGACTGGGTCCTTTAGCTCAGGCAATAGTGGTTCATGCATTCAGATTGAGCGATCTTGGTTTCAATCCTCACAGACGAACCGACCACAGGTGTTGTTACAGAAACAATATTGGACCCATTAATAGTGATAGAAACTTGGAAAACCATGCAGTCTTTGGAAAGAACAGCAGGGTACTGTAGGCTCCCTGTAAAGAGCCAATGACTTTGCATTAACTTTATAATTTCTGCGTTGAATCTGAATTTCCTTCTGAACTACTTGGGGGCCTTCAAATCCAATGTTGCTCTGTGAGTCCTGTCCTCTTGAGAACATTGGAGAATAGAGAGTACATTACCTTTTAGCATTTGAAAGATAGAACGGGCTCTGTTGCCCCTATTTGGAGATAATGACAGATGACTTCTTGTGTAATCTGGCACATCAGTTGATTTTTGGATGTTGGGGGCTTGATGAATCTGTTCCTGGAAAGAGTTCAGTTCAACTCAGTATCCATTCAGAATTAATTCTATAACCTAACCTGTTTAAGGTAGATCAATAGTGTGCAAAGTTTTTGGGGTCTTCCTCCTATTTTGTCCTGGGCCTTATACATGTGGACCAAAGAGTCTGGCCATTATTCTTAGAGGTGGAAGAAGGCATAGAGGTAAATTCAGATTTGCATCTCCTGATATGTCTCTTACCAGCTATTGTCCATCATCCACCTCTATTATTATCTATCTCTGTAGAAGTCAGAATCTCTTCTTTGACAGCAGGATGACCAGCCCAAAGGGCTGCCTGTTTCTACTATCAGGACAAAATTCCCTTCTGTTCTATCTCATTGAAGGAAGAGATTTCTTACCTTTGCCAGAAGTTTCCACCACTACTTTATCACCACTCCCCAAAGAACTTCACTTTGAAAATATTGAGGTACCCATCAGTTTGTCTTGTAAATCTCTTCCTGATGCTCTTAAACTAATCCATGTATGTGTGTAAGGGTACGGATTCACCCCTGTGGCACCCCCTACTGGTTGCTTTGGGGAATCAGCTCGTCCAGCGTCTGGAGCGCCCTCTGCAGGCCGCCTGTCCTCTTCTGGCCCCCGTGTCCCTCCCAAGACCCGGTGTCCCTATTACTGGGATGCTGCCTCCTGGCAGTACCCCACAGATCTGGGTCTTCCCTCCCTGGGGAACCCCCACCCACTATCCCCACCTTGCCTCAGTACTAGGCCACTGCCAGTCACCAACTAGCCCCCGCGCCCTGGGGCAGACTGCAGTATAGGCCACTCATCACTGGCAAGGGGGGGTTGGACTTGCTGCCTTGGCCTAGCCCTGGGCTGCCCTCTGCAACCCCCAGTACCTGTTGGCCTTATACTAGGCCGCAGCCTGGGGCTTTCCAGGCTGGAGCTCCTCAGCCTATCCCCAGCCCTGCTCCACTCAGGTACCCTACCTCTAGATCCCTGCAGCCAGACCCTTCTCTCTCTAAAGGCAGAGAGAGACTCGGCTGAGTGCTTGGCTCCCTGCCTTTATAGGGCCTGCTGAGTCTGTTTGGGGCGTGGCCCCAGCTGCAGCCACTTCCCCCAGTCAGCTCAGCCTTCACACTGCCTGCTCCCTTGGCTATCTCAGGCCCTTCCAGGCAGGAGCAGGTGTCCACCCTGCTACAATGTGTGATGGTGTTTAAAGTCCTGGATCTCTCAGAACATCTTCAGAGTAGCTAAGGAGGCATCTGCAACAAAGGATGAAGCAAGAGAACAAGCAATTCTTGTAGAACTGGGAAGAGTTTTTTGTCTTTGGCTTATTTGTCCAATACTGAGAGGGGCCTTCAGTAGCACGTAACTAGGGCAGAAGCTGTCAGCATTGCACAGGAAGCCCCAGAGTTTTTCCTCAGAAAGTCCTCAATCCTTTTGTCCGTAGCTATGAAGTCCTCCTCTGATGGAATCAGTGTTTCCATAAAAAGTGCGGCAACAACTACATCCACTTTTGAAAATTTAAAGTATTTGGATTATGTTTTGGAAAAGAGTAAAATATTGGTATGTGATCATTAAAGTGCCTGGACTGACTAGACAACTCTCATTCCAAATTAGCTGTATCTAAGGGCTTGTTTTCACTACTGGGGTATGTTAACCTAAGGTACGCTACTCCAGCTACATTATTCACGTAGCCGGAGTTGACATAGCTTAGGTCGAATTATCCGAGTGTCTTCACTGTGCTGTATCAATGGGAGAGCAACTTACCTAAATCTTCTTGGGGAGCTAGAGTACCGGGGTCGACCGGAGAACGCTCTGCTGTCAACCCCTGCGGCGTCGATTGCAGCAGAGTCGATCTCCCCGTAGTGAAGACAAGCCCTGAGATTCCTTCTCAGAGGAATACACATTATTCCTTTTGTCCATTGAGAAAATACTATGTTATCATTTCACTAGCTCTGTGAGCAGGATTTTCCTCAGGTTTGTCCAATTGTGGGACAATGTCCATTGATTCTTCTTTGAGTGCTTGTTCATGTCAATTCCAATCAGGTGTTCGCGTGCCGCATGCACGACAGCCGGAAGATATTCCCCTAGCAATATCCATAGGATCTGCCTGGGCACCCGCTGGAGTTGCGCCTTCATGGCGCCCAATATAGAGCCCTACCAACCTGACCCCCCTCAGTTCCTTCTTACCGCCTGTGACGTCTAGCTGGAACTCCCCGTTGCTCTTGCCTCGGCAAGCGCATGTTAGCAGTGTTCATATATATAGTTAGTGTTAGATAGTGTAGTAGGTTTTTTTTTCATTCGGGGGGTCCCACCCCTCCCCTTTGTTTTTCCCTAGGACCGGGTTATGCCTCGGTCTCCTGGTTTTAAACCGTGCTTGGACTGTGGCAGGTTTATGCTGAGAAGTAACCTGCACGCTTCGTGCTTGAAGTGTCTCGGCGAGGGGAATCTTAGAGACAGGTACAAAATCTGTAGAAGTTTTTGCCTCAGGACTCTTAAAGACAGGGAGCAGCGCCTCCAAGTATTGTTTATGGAGGCAGCACTTCAGCCTCAGTCAGAGCCGGGCATGGCGGATCCGACTTCAAGTGCCGCATCCTCAGCGTGCAGCGCTCCGGCACCATCCATGCATGAGCTGCTGCCAAGGAAGGACTCTGCTAGAGACCCTCGGCACTGCCATGTCTCCGCCCACACCCAGACATCGGTGAGGCACCAGTCGCACTCCCCAGTGTCCCACAAACAGAAAAAGGCCAACAGAGGGCACTCCCCAGCCAGGTCTAAAGACCAGCTGGCCAATAAACCCCCATCCTTCACCCATTCGGTAGGGATTCCGTTAACTTCTGCCCCGGGATGGATCCAGTCGAGTCCAGACCCTCACCGCTCATCGGCGTGCCACCACGAAGACCTACAGCTCCCCTCCACCCCGGAGGCATTCCAGGCAGCAGTGGACCTTTTGGCGCTTACAGCGCCACCCTCACCTCCTAGGCAAGAGAGATCGCCAGCACCGGTTCCGGGCCCAGTACATTCCATGGGCAAACTGGCGATGATGTCGGCCATAAAACCACCATCCCTGTCGCATCAGCCTGCGGCATCGATGGCCCGTGTGGGTGAACTCCCCCAGTTGACACCGCTCTCTGGCACCAAGCAGCTCTGCTCCTCCATGGTCATCACAGTCTGAGACCTCGGAGTCAGAAGCGGAGTCATCGCGCTCTAGTAGGAGCAGAAGATCCTGCTCCCGCCGTGACTGACAGCCCTACCCGGCACCGTGGCCTGGCCAATGGCAGGCTCCTCAGTGGCCCTTCTGGACACCCTGAGCCTATTGCCAGAGTGGCATCGGTGGCCTCAGCTTCTTTCGGGCAGACGCATACATCCTCCGCACCGGGCATCACGGTGGGGACCCATCCACCGACATCAATGGTCTTGGCTCCGATGGCACCTTTGACGACCGTGGCAACAATCATGCCACTGGCGCTGGTGGCACCGGTTGCCGCTCCACCCTCGGCACTGATACCAGCACCGGCCGTGGCACTAGCCGTAGTTCAGCTGCTCCTTGCCTCAGAGGGCTGAGGGCAGGGAAGAGACCTGGCCACCATTTCATCTTCCTTGTTACCGGATGAGGCGCTGGCAGGTTCCTCAACCGCTCTGGCCTCAGTGAACACAAGGGTCCTTCAGCAGCTGCTGAGACGGGTGGCCCAGAACCTTAATATCAAGACTGAGGAGGTGGTGGAGGAGGTCGATCCGATGGTCGACATCCTCTCCCCCCCACTCCTGGGCCATCCCGCATCGCACTGCTACTGGTTAAAACGATCAGCGATGCCACTAAGAATCTGTAGCAGACCCTGACCCCATTGCCTCTGATCGCAAAAAGGCACGAGCAGAGATACTTTGTTCCCTCTCGAGGATACGAGCATTTGTATACTCACCCCCCTCCGGACTCCCTGGTAGGAGACGCAGCTAATCAGCGCGAGCACCAGGGCTACCAGGGGCCCACTCCCAAGAACCACAAGACCAAAAAACTGGACCTCTTTGGCAGGAAAATATAGTCTGTGGGGGGTTTGCAGCTTCGTATCGCTAACCACCAGGCGGAGGTTAGCAGATACAACTTATAATACTCGTGGCGCAATGGAAATATTCACAGAGCTCTCATGTGGAGTTTTCCGCGCTTGTAGAGGAAGGCAAATTGATTTCCTGCACATCCCTGCAGGCAGCCTTGGATGCAGCAGACGCCGCCTCTCACACCATTGCTTCAGGGGTGGCTGTGAGAAGGAGTTCCTGGCTTCAGGTCTCAGGCCTATCGTACGAGGTGAAGCAGACAATTTAGGATCTCCCCTTCGAGGACCAGTCTCTGTTTTCAGAAAAGACTGACTCCCGTCTGCATAGCCTCAAGGACTCTCAGGCCATCCTGAAGTCCTTGGACCGCCACACGCCTGCGACCCAAAGGAGGCACTTCAGACCTCCCTAACCCCCACCAATACAGAGACTGGATCCTCCCTGCCTTACCTTTTCATTCTGTCTATCCCTGTACTTTCACGCGTACTTTCATGTAGCAATCACTTCGTCCCACAGAAAATACCTCGGTCTGTCAGCGGTGCCTCATGTATTCACCAAATGCATGGCAGTCGTGGCCGTGTTTCTGCACAGGCGCCAGGTACAGGTGTTCCTGTACCTTGACGACTGGCTGTTCAAGGGCCGCTCCAGGCCTCCAGTGGAGGCGCAAGTCGAATTCATCATAGCGACTTTAGATGAGCTGGGCCTTCTCCTAAACAGGGGGAAGTCGACTCTATCCCCCCTTCAGCAGATAGAGTCATAAGGGTGGTTCTGGACTCAACCCAGGCTAGGGTGTACCTGCAGGAGACAAGGTTCCGGGCCATGGGCGACATTATTCGGAGTCTCAGGCAGTTTCCAACCACCACAGCACAAAATTGCCTAAGACTCCTCGGACACATGGCCGCCTACACCTACGTGGTGCAACATGCCAAGCTCAGGCTTCGGCCTCTCCAGTTGTGGCCAGTCTCTGTGTGTCGGCCAGTTCAAGACAGTTTGGACAGCGTAGTGACTCTGGCTCACACGGTCCTTGACTCCCTTCTGTGGTGGCTCGACCCACAGGTGGTGTGTGCAGGGGTCCCCTTCGCCAGTCCCCAACCAACTCTCTTGTTGTGATGGACGCATCAGACTTGGGCTGGGGAGCGCATTTGGGAGACCTCAGGACACAAGGCCTCTGGTCTCGGCGGATCTGGCTTTCCACATCAATGTCAGAGAGCTGAGAGCGGTGTGCCTGGTGTGCCAGACTTTCCGAGCCCACCTAACAGGGAGTTGTGTATCAGTTATGACAGACAACACCACAGCGATGTTTTATATCAACAAACGGGGGTGCATGCTCCTCTCCCCTGTGCCAGGAAGCCCTCATGCTGTGGGACTTCTGTGTAGAGCATTTGATTAATCTGCAAGCATCGTACCTCCCTGGAGTACAGAATGAGTTGGTGAACTACCTCAGCAGGTCATTCCACAGCCACGAGTGGTCCCTGCGCCCGTATGTCGCAAACTCCATCTTTCAACAGTGGGGGTTTCCCCAGATAGACCTGTTCGCCAGCAGTTTTGCTCCTTATACAACCACAGTTCGGACTCCTCTAGTGGATGCGTTCCTCTTCCTGTGCGGAGACCATCTCCTTTACGTGTTCCCATCCCACTCATTCACAAGCTGTTCCTCAAAATAAGGAGGGAACAAGCTTCGATGATACTGGTAGCTCCAGCCTGGTCCTGACAACGCTGGTACACATTGCTCCTGGAAATGTTCGTGGAAGCCCCAGTCACCTTGCCCCTCTTCTTGGACTTAATATCTCAGGACCATGGCCGCCTTCAGCACCCGAACCTCGAGTCGTTGCCCCTTATGGCGTGGAAGCTCCATGGCTGAACCCGATGGAGCTTGCCTGTTCGGACCAGGTTAGACAAGTCCTCCTTGGCAGTAGAAAACCCTTCACCAGGGCGACCTACCTTGCCAAGTGGAAGCGATTTTCAATCTGGGTGGCACAGCATCATTCATCTCCAACGCTCACCACTCCTCCTTATATTGGACTACTTCCTCCACCTCAAGCAGCAAGGTCTGTCCACGTCTTCAATAAAGGTTCACCCAGCCGCCATTTCAGCCTTCCATCCAGGTACAGACGGCCAGTCGGTCTTCGCCAACCCTATGGTCAGTCGTTTTCTGAAAGGTCTCGACAGGCTATAGCCACAGGTCAGGCAACCAATCCTGGCTTGGGACCTCAACCTGGTCCTTTCCAGACTCATGGGACCGCCCTTTGAACCTTTGGTGAAGTACTCCCTGCTCTATCTCTCATACAAGGTAGCGTTTCTGGCAGCGATAACCTTAGCCAGGAGGGTGTCTGAGCTCAAGGCCCTGACATCAGAGCCTTGCACTGTGTTCCATAAGGACAAGGTCCAGCTCAGGCCTTACCCGGCTTTCCTCGCGAAGGTTGTCTCCCAATTTCACATCAACCAGGACATCTTCCTCCCAGTATTCAATCCGAAGCCTCACTCGAGTGGCAGGGAGCAAAGGCTTCACTCAGTAGATGTCTGCAGAGTGCTAGCCTTCTACATTGAGAGGATGAAGCTGTTCCGAAAGTCTGTCCAGTTATTCGTGGCAGTGGCGGATAGAATGAAAGGTCTTCCCATCTCTTCTCAATGGATTTCTTCCTGGATCACGTCCTGCATCCGTGAGTGCTACAACCTGGCTGGGGTGCCTGCTCCTCCAATCACTGCGCACTCCACCAGGGCTCAGGCCTCTTAAGTGGTGTTCCTGGCGCAGCTTCCCACGCAGGAAATATACAGAGGGGCGACATGGTCCTCCATACACACTTTCACCACGCACTATGCAATCACCCAGCAGGCCAGAGACGATGCAGCCTTTGGAAGAGTGGTGCTCCAATCAGTGGAAACTCCAACCCCGCCTCCTGAATTTGGGCTTGGGAGTCACCTGATTGGAATCAACGTGAACAAGCACTCAAAGAAGAAAAAATGGTTACTCACCTTCTCGTAACTGTTGTTTTTCTAGATGTGTTGTTCATGTCCATTCCAATACCCATCCTCCTTCCCCACTGTTGGAGTAGCCAGCAAGAAGGAACTGAGTGGGGGTCGGGTTGGCAGGGCCCTATATTGGGCACCATGAAGGCGCTATTCCAGGGAGTGCCCAGGCCGACCCTACGGATACTGATGGGGAAAAAAATCTTCCGTCTGTCATGCATACGGCGCACGCACATCTGATTGGAATGGACATGAACAACACATCTCGAAGAACAACAGTTACGAGAAGGTGAATAACCATTTTATTCAGAACTCTCCATAACTTAGAATCATAAAATTGATGGGAAAAGTCTATCATGAGCTTCTTCTTCTTCAGACCCTTCCTCAGAGAGCACCTGTTCTTCCAGCCAAGAGATGAGAGAGGAATGGGAACATTTACCTTCTTCATTCTTCGATTTTTTTGTTTTGTTTTATCTTTTCACGTGTTAGAAAAAAAAGTCATATATGGAGGGGAGGGAAGGGTCAGGTAATGGAAAACAAGTGAAGGTTTTCATCAAACCTTTGAAACTCTGAATAGGCTCCAGTAAAGATCACTTAGTTCTCAGATGAGTAATATCCTGACCCGTTAGAGTGTGCCCTGGATCATCAGAATCACAAGAATGGACTATTTCTCTTTTTTGGTTTGCTTGTTTGTTTGCATGTATGTCAAGGAGGTTTGAAGGATTGGATGGAGGAGATGATACAAAAATAATTTGGATATTTGTGATCCGTAGATAGAGCCTGGACTTCAACAGGAAGTGGTCCATATACCCGGATGGTGGGTGGGATGTTGATTTAGGGAGAAAGAGGAAATTGAGTTAAGGACCCCAGAACAAATGGAGGATCAAAGGCCATGAACCACTGTCTAACGAGAGGCGAAAGAGTACAGTATCCAGTTAAAATTTCAGCACAGTGGGCTGGATTCATGAGGGAATAGCTTCCCAAGGGCATGAGGCAGAGGAGTGGGGAACATGCTGACTTGTCATTGGAACTGGTCCCCATAGGCTACTGGCTTCCTCAAGTAAAGCAGCTGATACAACCAGGCCATCTGCTGCAGAAGCTGATGAAGAGCTCCTGTGGGGCAGCATGGTTGAGACAAGGCTCTTGTTTTTCTTAGTTACATCAGCTAGTGTGGCTTTTTTCTGTGGGCTCAGTGGGATTGGGACCACATTTCTGATTTGAAGCTATGGCTTCTGTCTGCCCCCTTACTTGTGGATCTTTATTCTCCTGCTTGTGTTAGCTCTGAGATGGGTGAATCCAAGGACATGGTATTGGAGGCATACGAAGAGTACAATGACTCCTCAAGGTATATCTGAAACAGGCGTTATGTATTGGAGGCACGAGGCTTCTTATCCCTTTTGGACTTCCGAGATGCATCTAAGGTGCCTTTAGGAGAAGTCCTCATGTTCAATAGTGTCAATTTGTATTTTTAATTAGTACATTTAGTAAAATCTTCTCATTATTACCCACTACAAAATGCACAATTTCTGTTTTCTCATGCTGAGATAAGAGGCAGTCAGGATTATCTTGGAGAAGCAGAACAATTGTGGACCTTAGCGAAAAGAGGAGTATGTAGCTGCTGTATGACAGACTGGACCTGCCTCTGATATTAGCAGAGAGGAAGGAAAACTGACTGTTGCATTGCCAGACATACCCAAAGTAGGGGAAATATAATTTAGAGGCAGAAATAAAACAGCACTTGCCCTTTTACAGACATGAAAATTGCACTAATAATTTTTTAGAGAGATGTGAGATTTGAGTCCTGACACCACTCCTCCCCTTGTAATAATATTAAGTACTATAAACATCTTTTCAATATTGTGATCATATTATGTAACAGGTTATATTTAATTTATCTGTTTGGGTACCTCTCAGACATTCCCAAGTGGCTTTTCAAATATTTTCCAGTACACCTCCTCTGTGTTACGGTTGTACAGAATTATATTACAGAGGCTATTAGGAAGGCCAGTCTGCCTTACTTTTTTGCTCAGCTAGTTGCATCTTTTGATGTCATAAACCCAGCCTTAGCCACAACATCCTCCTCCCTCCACTTATTTTAGTAAACAGTATGTAGCTCTGTATTGTAGCTGCTGACAGCCTTGATTTGCTGTTTTCTTGCTCTCAAGGATGTGCATTGTTTTGTCAGTCATCTCCTTTATCTTTCCTCCTTACCTAGACTGGCGAACTCCAGAAGTGATCTCTGGTACTGATCCTTGATAAATGAGGCTGTTGTGACTTGATTTTCCCTTTTTTTTAAAAGTACCCATATGATGATAATTACTGACAACTGCATGAAGCCACCACAGGATGAATAGCATGGCTGTGCAGATAAATGAAATGGCACACACATTTCCATTTAATACCTTATGAGTCAGTGTGATAAAATGTTTTGAAATATACAGCAGTATTCTAGCGTACATTACATTTTCAGCCAGTGTTAATCTTTATTCAGTATATTTAGCATTTATTTGTTGTAATTATATGTTAATGGTTGCTTTGTGTTTCTTTTTAAAGACAAACTTAAATGTTGCATTTTAACTTTTAGTTCCTAAACTGAATGGGTGAAAAGTTATGAAGAAAAACTGTGCATGTTTTTTTAATATGTTGTCCTAATACCAAGTTGTTTTCCACACCTTTTTCTGAAGTAAAGTGAGAGATTGTCCCGTCTCCTGGATCTAACAAAATAACTAATGTCAGACAAATTTTTGAACCATCAATGAGAGGGTTTTTTTACATGCCTTATGTGAGAATTTATCTAACAAAGTAGATACTTTATACTATTAGCAGAAGAATGTTCGTGCTTACCAGCATTAGTTTTTTTCAGTTTCCAACTAAACTAAACGTGGTTTCTCCCTTTCAGTTAGCAGAAATTGAAAGAAAGAAAACATGTAAGAGTTGGCGTCATCCACTAAGTAAACCCCCGGCCAGATCTCCTATGACACTGGTTAAACAGCAGGCAGTAAGTGATGAAGGTGAGCATGGTTTTAATGTGTTTCTCTAATTATATCTGTCTGTCTTTATAAACGCGTATACATATATATTTTAACTATGACAAAAGTGCTGAAGATAACAGTATTTTGACTGTGTGGGAAATCTTCTAAAGTTGCAGAATAATTCCATTGAAAAGCTTTCAGCATGCTTGCTGAATTCATGGGTTCTTTCTTTCTTTTTCCCCGTTTTCACTTAAATTCTCCTAAACATATTAGAACTGTCTTGTAAGAAGCTCAGAACAGTATGAAGTCCTTTAAAGTGCTGTGTGTGGGATGAAGACACTTTCTGTAGCCAGATCTCCTTTGTTGGATTTCACATCAATTGGTTTTAGCAGCAAACTTTACATCTTATTGTAGGAAGGCAAGTGTAGCTATGACATACCATTTCTAGATCTTCAGAACATCAATCCTGCTTGCAAACTGTACCTCATTGGACTTTTGTTTTTTTTTTTTTGCATTGTGATTCCATTGTTTTATAGACATCCAGTTGGAGGCTTGAAAAGCGGTTCTGGTAAAAGACATCTGTAGTCTTGATTCATGAAAGAGACCACAGATGTTCCAAAACATCAGAAAGGTTACCGGCAGTCTTTATTATACCTTGAATTCTGGCCCCACAATTGGTTAAAAATATAAAGGGAAACAATTAAATAGACTGTTCTCTCTCTAGGTTTGACAAAGCCATTTTACTGTTTCTATTGAAAATGGAGAGCTACTGAGCATATCCCACATACATTCCTTATTTTACTCCTGAGGGCATTCTGCGCCAAAAAAATAAAAATTCTGTGAACAATATTTTAAAATTCTGCACGTTTTATTTGCCAATAAATAAATACAGAGGCTCCAGCATGGCAGTGGGGAGCATAGGCCACTGGCTACATGAAGGTGGGGGAATCACGGGGATTGTGTGGATGGGGAGCAGCCCTCTGTACAGTGACCCCTCCCCCCACAACTGAGGAGCGATGGGCAGGAAGCAGGGGAGGATGATGAGCTTCCTGCAGCTGCAGGAAGTTTCTGGGGGTGGGTCTGAAACAGCCCCAGCCACTCCTTGCAGGGGAGGAAGAAGCCTCATCCTCCCCTGCCTCCAACCCAGCTGGGACTAGCAGCTGATCCCGCCTTAGGGTTAGGAGCCACTGGCTGAGGTGTCCCCAGCCCCACTGTGATTTACCTCTCCGCTGTCTGTTCTGGGTGCCTGAAACGATGTACCCGTGCTGCTAGGGAGTGGTGCGGCGTGACTGCTCTTGCAGCTTCTCTTTGCTTCCCTGTCAGAAAGTCATTTTTCTGTGGGGGAAGCAAAGAAATCGGCAGGGGACATGAATTCTGTGCATATGCAGTGGTGCAGTATTTCCCCAGGAGTATCATTTATACCATTCATATAGTTATACCAGTAAGTTTCTGTAACAGGCAAAGTTCAAGATTTTAACAACCGGGGATCAGATTCTCAGCACAGCTGAAGAGACTGGCATAAATGTAGGCCAACTAAAAGCAAAAATAGCCCTTAATGAAATTTTAAAGCTACCCAGGACTGCCTCCCTATCCTCATTTCTGACACAATTCCTCCTCTGTGCGGGAATCAGCAGCAGCAGCAGCATTAAGGTAGCTTTCTGCTTGCTTTGGTGGTGCACAAAGGAGATGGTTTCAGGGCAAAGAATCTGGCTCCTAAATTCACATTTAAGCAGTTAAATAATTTTCAAAAACACTGAGCACAGAGCAGCTCCCATTGACTTCCAGGAGAGCTGCTATGTACTCAGCACTTCTGAAATTTAGTCCAGTCGCTTAGATGCCTAAATAAGGAGCCTAATATTATGCACTCCAATCTTTCCACAATATTAAAACTGTGCACCTCAAAGCAATACCACCATAGACTGGACAATTTTTTTAATAGATCCAAATAGAATTGGGTTTCTCCCATAATATTTCAATCTGAGGGGGTTGTGAAAAAATAGTAAGGTCAAAATGATATAGTACAGCCATCAAGCTATTCAGTATGCCAGCTTCACTCATGTATAAGGTGCTTTTGCTTTCCTTAACTGTTATAAGCAATGGTGTCTGTGTGTGTGTGTGTGTGTGTGTGTGTGTGTGTGTGCAGGGCTGGTGCAAGGATATTTTGTGCCCTAGGTGAAACTTCCCCCTTGCGCCTCCCCTCCCCTCCCCCCGGAGCATCGCTTATTATAAGCTTTCAAAAATGAATACAGTGGAATCATATCTTACGCGGGGGTTAGGTTCTAAGGTCAGCGAGTAAGAGGAAAATCGCATATAGTGAAAATTACCATAAAGTACAGTACACACAGTATACAGTAGAACAGGGGTTCCGTTCACGCAGGAACCGGCGGACGGAATCCCAGACGCTGGCCCCGCTCAGCCCGCTGCCAGCCGGGGTCCCAGGGCCGGCGGCTGGGACCTCAGCCCGCTGCCAGCCAGGGTCCCAGCCGGCGGCTCCGCTCAGCCTCCTGCTGGCCTGGGTGAGCGGAACCCCAGGCCAGCAGCGGGCTCAGCAGCGGCCGGGACCCGCAGCCTGCCATTTAAAAAAAAAAAAAAAAATCGGCTCGCGTGCCACCTTTGGCACATGTGCCATAGGTTGAGGACTCCTGTTCTAGTGTATACTGTCTGTACTGTACTTTATGGTAATTTTCACTATACACAATTTTCTTCTTACGCGCTGACCTTAGAACCTAACCCCCGCGTAAGATGTGACTTCACTGTAGTGTACAAAAAAAATTTTGTGCACCGCTTTTTGGTGCCCCCAAATCTTGGCACCCTAGGCGGCCGCCTAGTTCGCCTAGTGGTTACACCGGCCCTGTGTGTGTGTGTGTGTGTGTGTGTAAGTAAATATACTAAAAAGCAGCCCTCATCCCCCAATAAAAACCCCAAACACCACCACCCAAGGGCAGTGCTTTTTCTTATTTCCACAACTCTTGGGTCACTGCACTTTCCTTTTCTTAAAGCCTGCAAACTGTAGCTTGAAACTTGTGGCACATTCAAATTCAGTTTTTCACTCAAGAGCATCAAGCAGTATTTTGCATCCTTTCAGGAGATGTAACTTATGTAATTAGGGAACAGATTAGATCTGACATTCATACAATGTGTGATGACATCCATTTAAAAATATTTTAAAAAACTGCAAAAGTTCTCTTTTCTGTTAAACGGAGAATAAAGGCCTTAGTTTTTATTCCATCATAATTTTAAGTTTCACTGTATGTTTTTTTTCAAAAATGTAGGATTAATATTTATGTTAAAGCCCTAAGTTACAAAGGAAATTTGATCTTCTTATGTGGCATATTTGGTAAGTAGTGCTAAAAGAAGCCTCTTTTCTCCTCAGCTACTATAGATTCATCCATAAACAGTTCCTGTAGCTAACTTGATGGTACTGTACTTTTGATTTGAATGACTTATCAGACATCTCTTATTAAAATATCGATCATGGCCTCCTGGGTATGTTTTCAGGGTTGACATGCTAATAAGATATATCACAGTTGTTGAAAGCAGTTTTTATTTCAGGTTTGCAAGCACCAGCTATTAACAGTTGGGAAAACAAAAAAAACCCTCTATCTCAGTCAAATTCCTTTGCGTGTGTTTGCAATAACAAAACATTCATTTTAGGGGAAAATACTTGAGAAAAAGTACAGAGCAATTCTGTTGGGTTGTTTGGCTGTATTTTAATAGAAAGGAATATGGAATGTATATCGTCTTTTAACATATAATAGTTTTTTTTAAACAGCATATTTTGATGATAGATTTAAAAAAAAACGAGTTACGGGAGATTGAAAACAACCATATACTTTATTTTAAACAATTTAATTAGCATAGTTAAATTAACATAAGCCCTTCTTTATTTAAATCATTCACCTCCATGACAACAATTATTTTTGGGACAATAACAAACAGAAATGACAAACTCACAATAGAAACTGATGCGAAGCAAGCAAGCAATACGGTTCTACTTCCATCACGTTTCATTTCTTTTTCTGCCTTATTTTTGGCATTCATCTAGGTGGCTGCTCTTAGAGGAGCTGGGACTGGCAAATATAGTTCACTTCTGAACTTGCTGACATTGATGGGCTTGAATTTCAGTAGTGCTGAGCGCTGACACCTCCAGTGAAGTCAATGTGAGTGCTGAGCATCTCTAAAATATCAGGTCTCATGTATTCAACACAGTGGTGCCAGTTGCTTATTAAATGACGCTACATTTTATTTTTTTTTTTTAGTTTATGAAAAGTTACTATACTCAAGTATAGTTTTTTAAGTGTAAATCCAGCAAAGACATGAATTGGTATGTTAAATTCATGTCTACAAAACACTTTGTAAAGGAATGCAAAAGGTTGGACCCTGTAGCGGGGTGGTCACCCGCTTCGTCCTTAAAGGACTTAAAACAGCCCAGGAGAGGGCTGTGGCTGGGGAAGGCTGAATGGAGAAGCAGCCTCAGCTGTGGCCACGCACCAGTTATAAGAGGGCAGTGGGCAAGGAGCAGACAGTCTCCCTCTAGCTGAGGCGGGAGATGGACCTAGCTGCCTGAGTACTAAAGGGTACTGGAGTGGAGCAGGGCTGGGGGAAGGCCAAGGGAGCTGGGGAGCTCCGGCCTGGAAACCCCCCAGGCTGCGGCCAATTAGGTACTGGGGTTGTGGGGGGCAGCCCACGGGTAGGCAGAGGCAGCAGGTCCAAACCCCCCTTGCCTATGGTGAGTGGCTTTTACACTGCAGTCTGCCCCAGTGTGCGGGGGCTAGATGGTGACTGGTAGTAGGCCACGACTGAGGCAAGGTGGGGATAGAGGGTTGGGGATTCCCCTGGGTGGGGAGACCCTGAGACTGCAGGGGTATTGCCAGGGGGCAGCACCCCAAAGACAAGGGGCACCAGGTCCTGGGAGGGACATGGGGGCCAGCGGCAGTGGGACACTGGCCTGCAGAGGGCGCTCTGCTCTGGAAAGAGCTAATCCCCGGAGCAACCAGCAGGAGGTGCCGCAGGGGTGAGTCCCGCACTGTCACAGCCCCCCTGAATGTGTAACTTGCACAGCCTCCGTCTATGAACAACGGAAAGCCTACCTCCAGACATAAGCTGCAACCGTACAGGCAGCTTAAAAAACCCCTCTGCAGCCATTTTTGTTCTGTTGGATAACACAAATTTAACAGGGCTGGCATGTCTTTTCCAGCGTTATGCATTCAGTCAGCCTCAGCTAAGTGTCACTGAATTACATGTGGTAATTATAGTTGTTTCCTTGTCCATAAGTCTCCCACCTTATTCTAAGCCTAAAATCTCTCATTTGTTTCTTCTTCCCTTTACGTCCGAGAATGTCTGAATAGATCAAATTCACCAAATGCATTACTTCAATTAGCTGTTAAGCATCTTTCTGAACATTAGTGACAGCTTAGACACATGATCCATATCTCTATAATGTTTGCATGCCTTGAGGGGCTAGATTGAGTGGATTTCAGACAGTGTTACAGTAATTTTACACAAAAAGGGCTTTATTAATTTTATAATTCATTTGGTAAAGTAATTAAAGATTTAAATATGTGGTGGGTTGGAGTGAAGTTGCTCTTTTTAAATGAGAGATTATAGTGGTTGTGGTGGATGATGGCTCCTTGGCTAGAGCTAAAATAAAGTATCAGAAATGAGGATCTCCACCTCAACGTGGATTATTCTTGCCATAAGCTGGTCAGATGGCACAAACCTGGCAGTGAATCGCAAGGATTCTGTTGTCTCCATGCTGTCTTCTGCAGCAGGCTGTTAGCCTTCTAGCCTCCCTATATCTATTGTCACAGCAGCAGCAGCCTAACAGCAGGTCACCGTGTCTCCTGGCTTTTAGCTCCCCTCCCATTTCTCTCTTGAACAGGAAAATTATCTTTCTGGTGACATCATTTGTGTGTGTATGTGTATTGGGGACGGGTGTGAATTGGTACCAGCTAGCTACCGGGCACATGTGGCCCTCTTGCTGTGAGAAGTGTGAAACAGTCAGTGGAAATGGTGGGTATTGCTAACAGTCTGAAGAAGTCCCTCCATTGTCCCTTCACCCTCCTCTCTCTCAAGATTGTGGTGATCTTGTATGCTAGGTTTCCAGGCTTGGTCAAGATGGAGATGGTTTGTACTTTGGTACCACTCTCATTTCTCTCTGCTCCTTCCAATTGTCTAGTTTCCCGATCTTGTCCTTTTCATTCTGACTTCTCATCATGCACCAATTACAGGCCAGCAGCCACCCAGTTCCTAGCTTCGGTGGGCGAAACCGCAACAGAGAGTATAGACTTTGGTGGGAGGAGCTTGCACACAAGATGGAGACTGAATGAGCCACTAAAGGGAAGAGCAATGCTTGCCCCTTTAGCAAAATGAGGCCTCATCAAGAGGCAGCTGGAGTTAGGGGACCTGAATCACAGACACCAAGGCAATGCCAAGGTCACATATATTTAGTGGGAGTACAAGAGCTCTGTTTACAAGGATGCCAGTTTCTTCAGTTGTTGCCTTCTGTTACGAGGCTCCAGCTGCTTGCTACGCTCACCATCCTACTGTCATTCCTCTCCCCACTTCCATGGTCTCTCACTTTCCTCCAGTCCCGCTTGTGGTATGGGAATGCTTCACTTTGTCCTCACAGTGAGGACACAGTTTGTCCTTTCATCTCTCTGTGTGAATCCAGTCAGCAGCATTCCTTTCTCTTCCTGACACACCAGCTGGAGAGCAGTGGTTAGATGAGCATCGATCAAGGGGAGCATCTGTTTGTTAACCAGAATATGAATACCAACATCTGGGCAGAGGTTTTTCTCAACACATACTTGAACATCGATTGTCAAATATCAAAGATGGTAATAGCAAGTGTTACTGTGTGCAAAATACTCCATGCTCTAGAGCATCTCTGTTGGGATGTACATCTATCCTATAGTGATGTGTAATAACCAGGATTAGTTTGGCTTGTGTCATATAAGAGAGCTACCCCAAGAAAGACTGCTCCTGTTGCAGCATCTGCTGATCCCCTTGTTTCTGAGCAACTGCTGCTTTTACTGTCCAAAAAGCTGCTGCAGCATCACCTGCTGTTGGTATTAATTCTGTCTCATCTAATATGTTCTATCTAGGCCTTTCTACAGCACTCATTTGCTCTGCTTTCTGTGTCTTCTTTGAGTCTGTTGAGTCATGGGTCTGATCCAGGTAGGGGCAAGGGGCATTTTCCCAACCTGTTTATTAAGTTGTCCTTGTATCCAGGTGTATTATAATAGGCGATAACTATCTGAAGTGTACAAAAACCATAATGTGAGCTCTGAAATAAGGGCTTGATTTACTCTGAAAACACCTATTTATACTGATTTAGCAGTTCCTCTTGGTCTTTCTAGCTAATATTTTCTTACACCGTTCCGCCTGGACACTCTTGTTGCCAGATGATTTCTTATATTTCCAATCTTTTGGGGTTGACCAGTCTGCTGTTTTTTCAGGTATTCAGGGAGATGAGTGATCTCCTGGCAAGGAAATGTTAGTATAACAGGAATATTCTTATAACTACATCATTAGTATAACTGTAGGTTGGGCACTTCATAGCCTGTTAACATCTGTGGTGTGAGACCCAACTGTCACACTCTATCTATACTTTTGCTGGGTATATTCCTTGGGGTTGCATAAATTTCCAGTTTGTTTAATTTTTGAGGGGTTCTTTGAGACTGATGAATGATCATCTGCATGGGGCATGAGAATATTAGGTTCCCAGTGGATTATGATGCACGGAATTCAGTTCTTTCCCCATTAGCAGCAACCTAAAATGAATTAAAAACTTAAAATTCATGCAAGGGATGTATGCAAGCTCTGGTGATACGTACTTGGTGATGTGCTTCTTTGAAGTGTTGTCAGAAATACAAAATAGATGAGGCTAAATGGAGTTAATGAACTGGTCTTTTTCTCTAAACCGTTAAGTGAAATTAGTGCTCATAGAAGGAGCTGTATTGAGAGCCCTGGAGACTGAAGTCATTTATTTGCTGCAAGCCAGCATCAGCTGTGCGAGTTTCTCACTCTGCCTTCAACCTTATTCTGGAGGTTACACCGTTTGGGTGAGAGGAGAGTTCAGTCTGTACACCCATTCAGTCCTTGTCCTCTGTGTTGATACTACCCACTAGGGTGTCAGATACTATTAGAATTTTGTGATTTGGACACCAGTCCACTTGAAAATGGATTGGTTAATTTACTTCACATATGAATTTACCATTTACCTTTGGAGTCCTATCTAGATTCAAATTCTGTGTTTGATTAGGATCATCTTAGTCCCTAGGAGATGTATATTCACATAATCAAACCAATACTAATTTTGGCAAAACTCTGTATGATTGGTAGCCTTTGTTCAGAAGTTGGGAGGTAATGCCAATATCGAGGAGGACTGGAATATCATACAAGAAAATCTGGATTACATTGAAAACTGGAGTAATAGAAATGGGATGAAATTTATTAGTGCAAAGTGCAAGGTCATACATTTAGGGACTAACAACAAGAATTTTTGTTGTAAGCTGAGGACTTATCCGTTGGAAGCAACAGAGGAGGAGAAAGACCTGGGTGTATTGGTTGATCACAGGATGACTATGAGCTGCCAATTTGAAGCAGCCATGAAAAAGACTAATGCAGTCCTAAGTGCATCAGGCAAGGTATTTCCAGTAGAGACAGGGAAGTGTTCGTACCATTATACAAGGCACTGGTGAGATATCATCTGGAATACTGAGTGCAATTCTGGTCTCTCATGTTTAAGAAAGATTAATTCAAACTGGACCAGGTGCAGAGAAGGGCTATTAGGATGATCAGAGGAATGGAAAATCTACTTTATGAGAGGAGACTCAAAGAGCTTGGTTTATTTAGCCTAGCCAAGAGAAGGCTGAGGGGATATACCGTTGCTCTCTATAAATATATCAGAGGGATAAATACCAATGAGTGGGGAGGAGTTATTTAAGTTAAGCGCCAATGTTGACACAAGAACCAATAGACATAAACTGGCCATCAATAAGTTTAGGCTTGAAATTAGATGATGGTTTCTAACCATTAGAGGAGTGAAGTTCTGGAACAGCCTTCCAAGAGGAGCAGTGGGGGCAAAAAACTTAACTGGCTTCAAGACTGAACTTGCTACGTTTATGGAGGGAATGGTATGATGAGACTGCCTACAGTGGCCTTGGCTAGTAGCAAATATCTCCAACAACCAGTGATGGGACGCTAGATGCGAGAGGGCTCTGAGTTACTACAGAGAATTCTCTCCCATGTGTCTGGCTGGTGGGTCTTGCCCACATGCTCAGGGCCCAACTGATTGCCATATTTGGGGTCAGGAAGGAATTTTCTCCTGGGTCAGATTGGCAGAGATCCTATGAGTTTTTTGCCTTCCTCTGCACCATGGGGCACGGGCCACTTTCAGGTTTAAACAAGCGTAAATGGTGTATTCTCTGTAACTTGAAGTCTTTAAATAACGATTTAAGGACTTCAGTAACTCAGCCAGAGGCTATGGGTCTATTACAGGAGTAGGTGGGTGAGGTTCTGTGGCCTGCAACGTGGAGGAGGTCAGACTAGATGATCATGATGGTCCATTCTGGCCTTCAAAGTCTGAGTCTGTGTCTAAGAAGCACCTCTGAACTGGAATTGCAGGTGTACTTCTGATGTGAACTGAGAGGTATCAGCAAACCTATGTGGGAAAGCTTGCCCATGTCTGAACTACGTTGTTATTTTTTTTAGTTGTCTAGTATTAATAGTCATTTGCTACTATAACTCCTGAGTTCACCTATCATTTTTAAAAGAGGCAGTGCATGCTAGATGTGTGGTTTATATCTTAATTTTTCTGTCTCCAACAAAATTACATATGGAAATAAACCCACAATACAAGGGAACAGAGAAAAAGATACAGACATCGTATGTTCATTTGAACACATCTGTAAGACCCTCCGATGCTATGGTGATGAGCAGTCTAAGACCCTACAGTAGATAGGGATGATGGGGGAGAGAAAGTTATCTTCAAGAGCTAATGGCAAAATTAATACATTATCTGACACTTGGGCAGCTATTCATTGGAATTTCACCATATTTACTAAGCTGCATAATGGCTGGAGGAAGACTTGTCCCATCAACCCCTGGCAGAATTTCAGCTTTTTGTTCATAGGATTACTTGCGAGTTGCGTTCTTGTATTTTGTTTTTACTTATTTACTTTTACTTTACTAACTCTGATTTCATTATGACCTGGGGCATTTTCTCCAATAATTTCTCTGCAGCGTCAGGGCTGGCTTAGGTATTTTTAGGGATTCCATTATTGTAACAATTGTTCTTTCATGAGTTCTCTTCATCCTTGGTTTCCTTGCAGAATTGTTTGTACATATTTTAATGTAAATCATTTTTTTAAAAGAAAATCTGTCTTGCTGTATATCTGTCTTTCCTTGTTATGCTTATTTTGATGGAATTAATGTCTAAAGGAAGAATAGCAATGAAGAATAGACGGGATTGGGGAATAGGGTGACCAGATAGCAAGTGTGAAAAATCGGGACAGGAGTTGGGGGTGGGGGGGGGAATAGGTGCCTATATAAGAAAAAGCCCCCAAAATCGGGACATCTGGTCACCCTACTGGGGAATCAAAACCAGAAAGTGCTGCTCACGCTGCCAGATTTGAAAAATAAGTGGAGCAATACAGTAGGAACTGCATGTCACACTTCAAATGTTAATAATGTTTGCATAATGATTCCTAGTCTTATGTTCAATTCAGGCTTATTAGCGTGTGGTAATATACTTTTATATTGAATGCAGTCATATTTCTGCTCATTTAAGCAATAAAATGCAAATTCAGCAGAAATAGTAAGTAGATTAACTATGGATGCTTATTTGTTGGCCCCAGAGATTGTTTTCCTGCGTTATTTGGGCATAAAGCATTAGAATCTGTTTTTAACTAAGTTTTTCATTGCCCTTATAGTTTACAGTTTGAGTTAGCATGTTTCTTCTATAATGTTTCTAACATTTTCAATAGCATTCATGAGTCCAAATTGAGTTTGCTGACTTCGATTGTAAGGTGAGAACAGGGAGGGGGAAAAAAGACTATTGTGACTAGAAAGAGCAGCTTGAACAAGAGTTTGATTGAATTAGGGGGAAATTGCTCGTTTTATAGCTATAGTATTTATATAATATTGCAATATAAATCAAAGCTTCCTTTGCTTTTTTTTATATTCAGTCACAACAGCATGTGAAACGTACTGAACAGCAGCTGCTATTCAAGTCATATAAGATATATTCAGTAATGTCATAAGCAGGTTAAGCAAGTTGAATGGAAAGTAAAATCATATGTGAAGATCCAGCTATAGATTGACTGACCATGAAACCTAAATTGCTAAATTCTAGTTCAAAGTCCTTATTCCTTGTTTGGTCTATGAAAGTACCACTTTACTCTGCTCTTCCATGCATTACTTTGGCGGGGGAGGGAGGAAGCCATTAACCTTTTGGCACGGGCTGATCTATTTTTGCCACCATTAGCATTAATATATTTTGTATTAGCATATTGTATTGCAGGGTGGTAGGGTCTTGGTTTTAAACAACTTGATTGTGGCTTTTTTTGTTGTTGTTTCATTTTTGCTATTCTGTAGTTTGAGTACTCAAATATAGGGCAGGTATTTTGCACACTTCTGCATGTTGTTTTGACAGTACAGTAACTCCTCACTTAACATCGTCCTGGTAATTGGTGTTACTTTGCTGATCAGTTAGAGAACATGCTCATTCAAAGTTGTGCAATGCTCCCTTATAACGTTGTTTGGCAGCCGCCTGCTTTGTCCACTGCTTGCAGAAAGAGCAGCCCGTTGGAGCTAGCTGGTGGGGGCTTGGAACCAGGGTGGACCGGCAGCCCCCCTATCAGCTCCCCGCTCCCCTAAGTTCCCTGTGTGGCAGCCGCCCAGCAGGCTACCACTTGCCGGGCAGTTCAGCTGTCGCTCCCCTCACTGCCATGTGCTGCTCCTGCCCTCTGCTTTGGAGCTGCTCCCGGGAGCCTCCTGCCTGCTGTGCAGGGGGGGAGGGGAAGACTGGTGCTAATGTCAGGGTGTCCCCCTCCCTCTCCTCCCCACTCCTTTACCCCATCTCCAGAGAGCGAGGGGGAAGGGGGATATGACAGGGGTCAGGACAGAGGGAGCTTGCTGGCAGCAGCTGCTGTCTCAACTTGCTGATCTACTTAAAAAGGCAATGTACTTAGAGTGGGGTCAGCGTACTTAAAGGGGCAATGCCTCTCTCTCACACACATGCTGTGTGTGTCTGTTTCTCTCTGCCATGCTCTCTCTCCTCCCTCCATTCGTGTTGTCTTGTAGAATGTGAGGCTACATTAACAACAATGTGTTAACCCTTGAGAGCTCAGCCGAGTGCTAGTTCATCATTTAGCAGTAAGGCATTCCCTGGGAAATATCCCACCCTCTTCCACCCTCTGACTTCATCACCTCAACCAAGCTTCACAATCATCATTGCTGTGTACAGTATTAAATTGTTTGTTTAAAACTTATACACCTCTACCCCGATATAACGCGACCCGATATAACATGAATTCGGATATAACATGGTAAAGCAGTGCTTGGGGGGGGGGGGGGGGCTGCGCACTCCGGCGGA
Organism: Terrapene triunguis; assembly: GCF_002925995.2. Taxonomy (NCBI): domain Eukaryota; kingdom Metazoa; phylum Chordata; order Testudines; family Emydidae; genus Terrapene; species Terrapene triunguis. Next base: position 1,671,097 of record NW_020699449.1, on the reverse strand, counting down.
TCGGTTTCACCTATAACACAGTAAGATTTTTTGGCTCCCGAGGACAGCGTTATATCGGGGTAGAGGTGTACTGTCTGTCTATCTAGCTATCTATCGAGAGTTATAGTCTTTTTTCTGGCAAAAAAAAAAATTCCCTGGAAACTAACCCCCACTATTTACATTAATTCTTATGGAGAAATTGGATTCGCTTAACATCATTTTGCTTTAAGTAGCATTTTTCAGGAACATAACTAAAACGTTAAGCGAGGAGTTACTGTATATTTAAGCACCACAACCCTAGCTATATATCATTGCTCTGTATAGTTATAACTGTAGCTGTATATCATTAAGCTAGGTGGAAAATATACTACCCATTCTTATGTAGTCTAAAGTTTTTCTGATACATTTTAACTTAATTTTAAAGGACTAATAAAAATTAGCCTAACCCTCACATGGACCATTTCATTATGTGAACTCAAAGCATTTTACAAAGTTGAGTAAAAATCAACTGTGATTTGGAATACTGAGGCAGAGAGAGCTCAAGGCCAAATTTTTCCAAAATTTTATCAATCTTTGACACCTAGAGGCTTATCTTCAGAGATGATAAGACCTGATCATTCTGACTGAAGTCATTTGGGAGCTGTGGGGGCTCAACACCGTTCTAAGATAAACTCTGTGTCTTAAGTTGGCCACCCAAAAATTAGTGATTATATAGGAAGGTTTTGGCATAAGTAGCTAGGCCCAATGTCACCCACTGAGTCAGTAGCAAATTTGGGAATAGAACCCAGGTCTTCTGACTCCCCATGTAGTGCCCTGTCCGCTGGATCATGCTTAAGGCTGCGATTTAGTCATGGGTATTTTTTAGTAAAAGTCATGTACTGATCATGGGCAATAAACAAAAATTCATGGCTCGTGACCTGTCCATGACCTTTACTATAAATACTCCTGACAACATCTTAGCTAGGGAGGCCTTCAGGGGGCCACTGCTCTGAGGTGCCTCTGCAGTGCTGCTGCTCTGGGGGGCCCCCGGGGTCAGCCCCATTGGCCACTGCTCAGGCGGTTCCCGGGGCCAGCCGCACCTGCCGCTGCTCAGGTGCTTTTCTGGGGCCAACTCCCCGGGGCCACCCGAGCAGCAGCTGGTGCGGCTGGCTGCAGGGCCACCTGAGCGGCTGGCTGTAGGGCTGCTCCCCGCCTAGGCAGCTGGCCCTGGGGTCAGCCACACTGGCTGCTGCAGAAGTCACGGAGGTCTTCCATGACCTCTGTAACAGACAGACAGCCTTAATATCCTAGCTTTTTGTGTTCATTAAAACTCATTAACCTTTAATAAAACCTGTTTTGTTGCAATTTTCATAGATGCTTTGAAAATTTGTATAGAGAAAATATATTTTGTCTCACGAAACAATGATACAGAACCATAGTCTCAGATATACAGCCATGTGCAAATTCCCTAGGATTAAAAGTAAGCCAAAATGAAAATGGCATTCCTGCTGTATTAGCACTACTTCTCAGCAGCCTTCCCATGAGTAGCTACAGAGTCACCGGGCAAATTGGATATGAAGTTTGCCAAGGAGCCAGATGTCTCTTCTGTAAGATTATCTTCCACAGACTAGTTTCTGGTTTTGTAATTACAGTCCAAAGAGAAAATGGAAAATGTATGACTTATGAAGGATGAGTTCACTGGAACATGGATACACAATATCCCACAGTATCTGATAGTTAAAAGGTATCCTAGCAATTAGTTTTTTTAAATTAAAGAATGAGTTTGTTGAATTATCATTATCTTTGTCTGCCAAAATCTGTAACTACTATGCAGACCATCTGCACTGTAAGACCCTCAATTATAACACTTATGTTATTGTACCAAAATGTTCTCTTAGTTAAGTATTATTCTGTTTGTGATACCATCTCTCTGACATTGCACAAAACGTTAAACTCCAAAAGTTGATCACTGAAAAAAGTTGAGTACAGTTGCTGTCCAGTACTTGTACAGTATTAATGAAGCATTTAAGAGATGCAGGTTCTAGTGATCTGTGCAGGGAACTGGGAGCATGAAACTTCTGAGTTACAATCCCAACAGCCCTTGATTCACCATGTGAATTTGGGCAAGACACTTGAATTTCTCTACTTCTGTTTTCCCATCTATAAAATGATGATAATACTTAGTTACCCAAGGCCCTGATTCAGCAAAGCACTTGAGCACATTATTAACTGTAAGCATGAGAGTACTGCCAGCCCTTAAAATTAAATATGTACTTTGCCCAACATTGGTTATGCAGAGATTGATTATTTACTTAGAGCAGATTCACTGCTGCTGTTCTGATGCTTTGTGCTGCTCTGGGGATGGAAAGCAGCCATAAACTCAGTTTACTAGGCTTAGAACTGCTTTGCATCACTGGAATGGCACAAAGCAGCTGCAGTGTGCTGGTGAATTTTGTCTGTAATGTTTTTAAAGCAATTTAAAGGTTAAAATGATGCTATATAAATATTTATTTTATGGATTGAACATTAGACAGTTTGATCAGTGAGAATGCATTTTAATTTCTGGAGTAAATAGGATATACACTAACAGCTAAGCCTGTCATGTCTCAGAGTTCCCTTTTATTGCTAGGTGAGAAATGCTAGGTTTTGCCAAGATTTCACTGTTTTTCACTTTTGCTAAGCCTCCATATGTATATTTGTGGCCATAGGTTGGACAAACTTTGTATAGTGGCTTAGAAAATCATAATGATTAGAATGTTCATTAATATGTAACATTCCTTGAAATCAGAAAGACATTTGAAAAAAAAAATAACCGTAGACATCATCTAAATAGATTTTACCTACTAAGTTTACACTAAAAATATAAGCCTTATCCGCTGTCTCCGGTAGGGGTGATATTTGGGCTCTCTCCATAGTGAATTGTGTATGTTTTATTACTTTGTTTTTGTGCCCAGAACTTCAGATTATCTTAATACTGAAGACATAAAAATAAGTAAATGAAATCTTGCTTATTCCCCTCTGTATGGAATAGTTCACATATCTTGCTGAAACATAAAAGGCCTTATTTACCACTTCTATACATCAATTTTACACCATGAAATCACATTGGTGTAATGGAATGAGGAGTCAGGCCTCAAACCTGTAGTATCTCGTTTCTATGTCTGTGTAGTAAATGTACATACAACAATATATTACACATCAGTATTTTAATAATCCAGTTTCTGCTCCTTTACATTTATGCAACCCTATTGAAGTCATAGGGTCTATCTGGAGAGTTAGTGTATGGCAAGCTACTAAGCTACTTGAATCTACTCATGTTTCAAATGGGAGTAGTACAAAGAGCACTACAGAACTTTTAGTGCATGGTACCAGGCACTACACAACCAGTTAGTCGGTTGAGGGGGTAAACTGGTGCATTTTCTTCCATTGTAAACCAATGAGTGTTTAGGCCCACATTTGAATTGTGGGTGCTTCAGTATATGGGCATCCAACTGGAGACATCTTGGGCCTGATTTTCAGAAGCAATGATTCGACTTCAGTTGAAATCAGTGGGAGCTGTGGGTACATATCGGTAATACTACTGAAACTCAGGTGATTATTGGGTTGGGTACCCAAAATTAGTGAACATTTCTGAAAAAATTGTCTTAACTTTTTGGGCCCAGTCCTGTATTCCTTGTACATACAAAACTTCTATCGGCTTTTGTTGGGAGTTCAAAGAATGCAGGATTGGCCCCTAAATCTGTGTCTTTAGCTGGGATTTTTGCCATTCATGTTATGAAATAGAAATATGTTTTTTGTAATGAGAGTCATTAAGCACAGTAAAACAGAGGTTTAGAGTGTCAACATGCTCTATTCCTGTTAGATTAGTCTGTAACGTAAGAGGTACATGGCCTGCTTGTGCACGCTTTGAGCCCTCAGTTCTCTTTCTGGGAGTTTCTGGGTGTATAAGGGATACAGTCCTTCAGCCAAGCCCTATAGGGTTTAATTAATTGACACTTATCTGAATAAATGTTAAAATGATGTAAAATTGTTCTTTACTAATTGTTTTTGTGTCATTTAAGTGAAACTCTAGTTATTTACATACTCTTTTAAATTTCATATTTAAAACATTTTGAGATAGGACTGATGTGTCACATGTTTTGTGATATTTTACTAATGTTTATAAATGCACCTAGTTAGTTTCCCTTCTAATCTAAAACTAATTTGTTCCAGGAGCTCTTAGGTTTAGACTTTAATACCCTGATTCAGTTTGTCTCTCCTCATGTACAACTTTTATGAGAACCGTGGAACTTAATTGTACTTCATCAATCAGACGTATTCACCAAATAAATAACACAGACTTTACAGAACTGTTGTTATGAGATATTCACAAAATTAACATTTTTTATCCTATGCTGTAAAACCTATTGCATTCTTCACGGAGAAAATGAAACAATTTCTGAAATCTAGTTTGTAGAAATAAAACAGGAACAACGAAGTTTCAAAGTTGCAACTTTTTTTTCTAATTGAGTGAATCGATTTTTTTTTTAATTCCTTTCAGGACATTTGAAGCTACATATAATGCCTCCCAGGGCTGAGATTATGCTCAAGTACCTGAAAAATAACAGATGCTGCTATGCTCTTCATAGCAGAGAATGGTGCTGTACACAGCCAGAAAACATCAGTGGAACATAACCCCAAGCAGCAAAATCATTGTTGAGATTGGCAAAAGAAAATTGTACTGTATTAGAGTCTATGGCTTTTCACATCTGCTAGGTTAGATCAGCAAGTACTGGCAACAGCCCATTCTGCAAATGGCCCAAATGTTTCCCTTCTGAGAATTTCACTTTAACTTAGTAAGCAAAATTTGTTCAAAGTAGATAATATTGAGTGTTGAAATAAGTTACCCCAAACTTTTAAACTAAAACACTTCTGAAAACAAGGATTGCTTTCATTAATGTATTATTCACTTAGTTATTTGGACTGCAGCACAGTAAATGTTTACATGTTGTTTGTTTTAAAAGAGATTTTCCTTTTTCCTAAAAGAAGTCCTGGTCCTTATTTTTCCTATTTTGTCTAGGTAGTAAAGAAAAAAAAATTCTTCCTCCCTGAGACAAGTAAGATGATAGAGCATCAAGTGTGTATTTGCAAAAGTCAAAGTTGGTATGTCATTAGTTATATTATATACATTAATTTATCCTATATGAGGTTCAGTTTCTGTCTTAAGAGTGTATTATCTAGCAAATGGTATGGAGTTTTGGCACTGTTACTGCTAGTATAGTATCAGTACCAGTAAGTCTGAACTCTCATACAATAGGATGTATCCTTTGGCAATATTTATTAATTTATATTACGTTGTTAATTATTTCATGGAGTGTTAATACTTCTGTTTTGGAAATAAATCACATATGCCATGTTTCCCTGGGAAACAAAATACTTAACCTTGCCATAACCTGTACAGTTTCCAGGCAGCACAGATAACGAGATGTCACTTACAGCAACATAAAAGTGCCTCCGAATATTGGGAATCCAGTTCTCTGTCTGGCTTGTGGATGTAATGAAGGATTTATTAAATGAATAAAAGATTCATTAATAAAGAAAAATCTCCTTTAATGCCCACATAATCCAATTAATAAATGTTTTGGAAGATAGTGATCCATTCGTTTTACTGTTTCGTGAGGAAATGTTGTGCAATACACAGCCAGAAATGTAGGTGGAATTACAAGAAGCATACAATGTACTCGTGAAAGCACAAACAAAAAGACCAGCTGCTCAGGTACAGAAAATGTACTTCCTAAAGTGCTGAGCTGTTAAGCTCACAAGTAGTATTAGAAAACTGTAATGGCCAGAAATGGTACTCCATTTAGACTAAGATGATATCAATTTATCATCTAAGCATTTCACAACCATGTTAAATCTGGAACTAATACTGCTAGTATTATAGTTTTTCTTTTGCTAACACCAGTTGAATGCAAGTAGCAAACATTGTGTCATAACTTTCCCATTACAGCTCAGTAAAAGCTCTTCCAGCATTCCGGTATAAATTCCAACTTTGAGGGTTTAAAACTCAATCAGGAAATTTTTCTCTGATTTGGAATGCAAGTTCTCAACTTAAGAGCACATTTTCTTTCCTCAAATTAAGGCAACCATTTGACGTCTGGTATGTGGTCACTCTGAGACCTGTGTGTTTCACACAAACATCTCATACGTAGACTAGAACAACTCCTTGAGAGTTACACAATTACTCCATTGAACACTCAGCTAGGGTCAAACTCTCAACCAGGTGTTGAACCAGCTTCTTAAGTTGCGCGCGCACATTTTGAGCATTTGTACATGCAGAACCCAAATTTGTGTGCATGAACAGGAACTTAAACGTGCAAATTAGAAGGACAGCTCTTCAATTAACATGTGAAATGTACTTCCTACCTGGAAGGCCTGCCAAGAGAGTGTAGAGGAGTGAGGTTAAGGCACAGCAGTTCCCGGAAGCATGCTGAGCTTTCCCTGCCCACTAGACCTCTTGGGAGCCTCAGAGGGGACACATTAAGCCTTCCCGCCTCCAGAATAGTAAGCTACATCCCCCCCCCCATCAGTAGGTGCTCAGGCTGGATGAGAGGGATGCCTCCTAGCTGAAGACAACATCTCTGCTCCTGCTTTCTTCCTCAGTCTCTCTGAGAAATTCTGGACTTGAGTTGGTGGCGCCTGCATCTCCTACAGAACCCTCAAGAGCCCTTTTTTTCTAGGAGGGCTGTGATCTGCCCATTTCAAGCTATGTCCTGACTGGTAGGAGTCTGTTCTGAACTTATTCACCTGGGTGAAATGCCTCTGATAGGTTGTCAATGTGCAAGGCTAGGGCCCCTTTGGGGTAAGTGCTTCAGTGATTTCTTTGGTAGGAACGTCTTCTCCACTGTAACTGCATTTCAAGTCCACACCTCAGTCTTCTGTTGCTCCGAGTTCAGTATAGCTTTGTTCACTAGGAGATCTGCCTCTAAGACACTTCAGCGTTCTGTCGGGTGTCCTCCAAATTATGATATGGCTGTTACCTGTTTGGGCTTGGTCAATTTCCAGCTGTTCCTGTCATACTTATCCCTACCCATACTTGCTGCACATATAGTCTATGTGCCGCACTCAGATTTCAGTGCATAAAGAGTTCTGTGAATAACTAGGGGAACTGGTCTTCATTTAGGGTTCTGGGAATAGTTGAGGGTGAGGGTTTATTTCTCCAACAGACTATGAGAAAAGGAGGTTCACCAGCTGCAGGAACCACCTCAGCCCATGTTCATCAGCATGGGATGAAGTTTGTGAATACTCTGAACCTTGAACTCATAAAACCAGTTCAAGGTGGCGGAATTTCAAAACTTTTTTCCTCCTCTTTTTCTCCCTCAGATAAGAGACTTGAAATGAACTGCTTCTTTCTACTTTCCTGTGATTTAAAACTTTGGAGCTCACTTAGTAAGCCAAACTTTGTAAGAGACGCACAGCACTAATAATACTCCTTACCCATTTTATAGGGGTGTTCTGAGCTTGCTTAATGTTTGTAAAGGTTTTTGAGATCCATGGATGAAAGACTGTTATATAAGTGGCTGTTGTTATTGCACTTGGAAAGCATATGAAGAGAAATGCTGGCTTGATATGAGACTACTCTGTGCCTGCTCCTTACAATCATATTTTGACCTTGGCACGGATGCTAGTGTAAAATGTTCCGTTTGTAGAAATAGTGTGATGTTTAATTTTGTTCAGTTCATTTCCTGGCTGTGCTCGTTTGGTGCTAGCTGACTTCTTTTAGGCTTTATCGACATGCAGACTTGCACTGGCTTAACTAAAGGTTTGTTTTAAAAGCAGCTTAGTTAAGCTGGTGCAAGGTTGTGTGTAGACGCTCTTCGTTCGGTTTAAGAATAACTTCTTTTTGTTTAGCTTAATTTTTTAATTGCACCCCATGAATTAGTAGAGTGTTTTTTTAGCATTATTGATGCGATGCTGGCAACTAGTTAAGGTACTTAATGTTCACTTACCTTAGTGACAGCTCATAGAAATTAACCAAAGTTTGACTGAGGATTTTTTTTATCTGAACATCAGATAACTGAAACTCTTGATTATTGGAAGGTCAGATTCATTATCCCAAGATTTGACTTCACATAACCACTTTCTGTACTGCAGTCATGTTCCAGGAAATAAAGACTTCAATGCACAATCAGGGGAGCTGGCCCAGCAAACACTTTCTGCAGTCAGAGGACTTTCCCAGGTCAGAAGACTTTGAACACGATCTTAAGTCTGCTGGCCAGTTCCCCTCGCATAGCTTCCTACCCATATCCGGATGTGAGCACATATGATTTTATATGCTGTTAGACTCCATCCATAGAGTCTTATCTGCTGATGTTCTGCTGAGCCAACCAGCCCTGGGAGAACAGAATGTTTATAAGAATGTGAACCAGATAACCGAGTTTCTGTTGTTAAAAAGTCCGGATACCAGTGTATAATGTGTATTCTCAAAGTAAAGCATTCAGGTCTACTCCTGAGCAGATTTTTGTGTGTGAAAGTATTTTTGCATTAAAGAATAATCTGTTCCTACAGCTCATTTCCTTTGGAAGTGTAGCCTCACTTGTGACATCATCATTGGTAGCTATGGAAATAATTATACTGTATGATATAGAGTATTATGATATCAGATGGGGAATAAGCAACAAGAACAGATGAACTGTTAAGGAATAGAGAGGTTCTTTGTTGATGTAGTCAGTAATCAAAAAATGGATCATTAAAGAATTGAGCAGCAAGTCTGACATACTGGATAAATTGCAGAAATGCTTTTCAAAGTTTTCCACGAGGCACCAGTAGTGGGTCAGTCTTACAATCCTTACACAGGTAATCAGTTGACATGAGTAAGAGTTTTGACTGTATCAGAAGTAATGGATTTGCTGCATCAAATTCTCATATTTGAGGGAAGAGGGAAACATCTCAGGGTTTCTAAATGCCAACAAGAAATGTGAAAAAAAATCCTTAATAGCCAATTTTTTTGTGGGATTTGCTCAAGAACAATACTTTTTTTTTCTTTCTGTGCTGACCTGGTGTAAATGGGCAAAGCTCCATTTAAGTCAATGGAGTTATCTCCTTTTACGCCAGCTGAGAATCTGGTCAACAGTTCCCAGCCCTGTGCCCATTTCTGGAAGATATAGATTGTAAACTCCTCAGGGCAGGGATTGTGTCTACCTGTGTGTTTGCAGAGTGCTTAGCTCAGTGGCGCTCCAAATCTGTCTGAAAGTGCAATTTTAATATAAATATTAAAAATAATGACAATAGAGAGGTTCAAAAGTGAGTTGAGGGAGAAGTTTAGTTCTGGAGAGAAATTAGCAAGAACATAAGAATGGCCATACTAGGTCAGACCAAAGGTCCATCTAGCCCAGTATCCTGTCTTCCAGCAGTGGCCAATGCCAGTTGCCCCAGAAGGAATGAACAGAACAGGTAATCGTCAAGTGATCCATCCTCTGTCATCCATTCCCAGCTTCAGACAAACAGAGGCTAGGAACACTATCCCCACCCATCCTGGCTAATAGCCATTGAACATAAGAAGGATGAAGCTAGCAATGAGGTTGTTTTATAAGGAAAAGTAAATAAAGAAGAGAAAGGGGCCAAGAACAGAGGTTTGAGAAACTTCATGACAGAGTATGTAAAAGGGGGTAGATGTAAATCCTCCACCAGAAAATTTGTTAGGGAGTTGCCAGAGAGCAAAGTGCAAGAGACATTAACTCATTGTCTTCTGCTACATTGGCAATATAAGAAATAATAATCTATGCCTGTCGTATTGAAAATGACAACACTGATAGGTGTTGTCATGGCAGGGAACAATATATTTTATTTCAAGATTCTAAGATATTGTAAATATGCTCAACAGAACTCTTTTAACTTAAAAAAATATGGTGGAACTTTTGGTTAAAGGTGGATTCTATATTCTGGAAATCTTAATTTGTCCAACTATTCCTACATTGTTAACTATACACTTTGTACCTGCATGTCACCCAATAGCCATCTGTAAACTGAATTTAGGTTTGGAAACTGCTGTTCTCATACATTTCCTGTTTTTCTCAAGTCTGCTGTATGTACATTGTGGGCAAATGTTTCTTGAATAGCAGTGTATAACATTGTAAATAAATTTACATGTAGTATATGTCAGTTTATTAATTCCTCTATCTAATATGTGGCCACATACTATGTTTATATGAAAATAATTCATTTCTGTACTCATCACCAATACAACTATTATGCTTTATAATATTTTATGGCAATTCAGGATAGTTTTATCAGAGGAAGAGATCTATAAAGCCTTTACTTCTTTGTAAGCTGGTGAAGGCAGTCATGGGCTGAAGGAATGTGATGATCCAGCTTACTTAAACTCTTCTATATTGTTTTCTTCTGAAAGAAACTAATCTTCATAAATACATTGTTAAAAATGAACACCACACTATAGAACTATCTCTTCTCTTCTTCTTTAAATTGTATTCAATGACTTTTCAAAGCTTTCTGCTCTTTCCTCTCTCCCCATTCCCAGGGTTTTCAGTATCCGTAATAGATACCTACCTGTCCTTCCATTTTTCTAAAAATTCCCATCTCAAAGACCTCACAGTCACCATTCATCTGACTGCATAGAAATTTCATGTCCTCAAGAACCACTGAGATCATTCTTAATCATGGGTATATGCGTGTGTGTATGTGGAAGGGGATCACTTCAGAGAGAAACTTTGCCACAAGGGTCAAATAATCTTCCCTGCAGCCATCTTTCCTGATTTTGTTGTTCTTTGCACCTGGGGTGATTTACTAGTAATAAAAGTCCACAAAATTATCTTTGCAGAGTTTTCCAGCAAATTTTTACTAAGGCTGGGAAACAGGTTCCCCTTCACAGAGTGAACAGGGAGTTCTACCCCCCCATACCTATGCAGTCCAGGGATCCTAAAGAGATCATTGCCATCCATGTGGAGGTCACATGGTGTGTCTCCACCAATTTAGTCCTGGAGGACCCATTAAAGCAACACCAGGGTGAATTCTCGGCCCTGTTGAATGAAGTCAGTGGGAGTCTTGCCATTGACTTCAATGGGGACAAGATTTTACTCCAAGTCTCTTGTCCCAGGACCCCATTTTCTACATCATTCCTGACAGACACCTATTAGTAAGCAGCTTCTTGATGGGAGTTAGACTAGTTTGCCATGCTGCCCAAGGAATTATTTCTCTTTTGCAGTCTCAGTCTGGCTTGAAAAGGGGTTGTCATTATCTTTTCAACCCACTAAAACCTGTTTCTTCGTGATTGGTTAAAGGATGTTCCTGGTAGCCAGAACTGGTGGCTCTGTCTTGCAAGTCTCCAGTGAGAAGAGGGCACTCTCCTTCCTTCCTTCCATCCCAGTTAAGAAATCCTCTAAAAGATTAGACTATTCTCTGTATGTATTTATGCCTGATGTTCTTTGTCCCTAGCACTCAGGAGAGTAAAATTCAACTAGTAGAACTAGTATTAAAGAATCATGCAGAGCTGCAGAGGTTCTTTGTCCTATGAATAACTACTAGCTTTACTTTTATTTGAGGGCTAGCTGCCTCCTGGGCAGAAAGGGCATCATCCTCTGTCCTAGAGATATGCCATATCCTACTCAGTGTTCTCTTCACACATTTCCCAGGTGCTACTCAGTAGAAATGAATGCCTCCCGGGAGAATGCCTGGGAGGTCCTTCGTTCAGTGATGTGAGTCAAGGCTGTTTTAATCCGCTCACCTTTCATCGTGGGTCTTCCATGTGCAGGAGAGCTACAATTAGACAGATCCCACTAGTACCAAATCTGGGGAGACTTGAACAGAAATTAATTGCATGTTACCCCTAAACTTTGCTTCTGTGAGAGTTCCAGCTCCCTGTGATGAGGACTGGACATTTCTAGCATGTGTGTAGTTTATTTAATAGGGTAAAATTAGTCATTTGCTATGGAATTCCCAGCTAATTTGGTGCAGAGGTTGCTCATAGGGTGAGGTGGCAAAAATCCACCTGGGGGGAAAGGATCTATCTACCTGTGTGAAGAAGAGAGGAAGGAGTAACCTATTAGTCTCAGGCACTGTGAGGGTTTTCAGAGGGACACAATGTACAAGTAAGACAAACTTACTTTCAGGTCTGAAAAGGCAGATTCCTGAGAACACCGGATCCTCCTTCATGTGATGGCCCAGCAGGCTCTCAGCAGGAGGCATCACAGCCACCACTGAACGTCACCTGAGCCTGATCATAGGCAAGGTCTGATTGTGTCTCAGAATTGCATATTTTTAAAGTCCAAAATATTTGTGCATTATATGCTGCAGAAAATGAATATAAAGATATTTTAAAAAGCAAATCAAAATGCATCATATTGGGGAAAACCAACTGACTTGCTTGGTGCTGGTTGACAGGCTCTAGCATGGTTCCGTGGTGGGAGTTAAAGAAAGTGCATACTAGGAAGGAGGCAGAGGTTGGAGGAAGTAAGAGATGGGGGATATAGGTGTTCACTCTGCAAATCTGAGTATAAACACAAATTGTAAGGCATATAAGTGTTGCAATGCTCCCTGATGCTCTTTATGTGGCGAAGTAAGCATGTAGCACAGGGGCAAAGCTCTCCTCGCTACCCTGTACTGTGGACCTCTTCACCGCACCACATAATTGTGTTATTTTGCATTTGTTCTCACATGCCGAAGTTCTTTTGACACTGTTTGCTATTCATTGCTAGTGCAGATGGATACTTCAGTATCGTTTGCCTTCATCCCAAGAATACAGTTTTACCAAGTGTTTATTTTCTTTAAGAACTGCTTGAGACTCCCTTAATCGAAGAGGAAGTGCAAGAAACAGAGTCATGGGCCAAACCTCTTGTCCACCTTTGGCAGAAAAGAGCACCCGATTTCATTGCTGAAAAAGAATATAATGCAGCTGCAGCCAAAATGGAACCCCATTGTGCCATTTGCACTCTCCTTATGCCCTACTATAAGGTAAGCCGGATTCGAATAATTCAGTAGTTATTTGGAAAGGAGTCTTTAATGTCTCTTTTATAGCTATGCATGACAATAAAATTAAATGATGCAAACACTAATCATTATAGAAGGTTAATTTGTGACATGAAAAGGAAAGGAAAAATTCATTTCTAGCTAAGACTCATTAGTATAGAAAGTGAAGTATTAATCACTACATAAGGGGTAAATGATCCACCAGCCACAGTAAATAAATTTTTCAAGAAGGATTTACTGGCAGGCCTCCTTCTAATTTCCCCCCCACAGCCTGTGAGTAGAAGGTAGAGTAGCCGAGTGGCTTCTTCGTGGCCTTTACTACAGTCCATGGGCTTGCAATAAGCACTGTGCACTCATTCCTTGCAGGGGAGACAGATTTGAAGATAGTAGAACCATGTAGTTGTAGATCCACTAGTCACTTCCTTTCTCCCCCAAAATTTCTTTCTGCATTACGGTGGAAAGAAAGTTATTCAAGGGAGGACAGAGTCTTACTGTTTGGCCTTTTCCTGGTCTGCAGTCTGCAGCACTGCAGAACCCCTGTGGTTTAATGGTACTTGGGCCTTTTGGACAGCAACATTTCACCCAGAGAAAACATCTAATCTACAGTACTGTTTGATATATGTTTGTGGAAATACCAATAATGAATGTCAGGTGAAAATTCTGACATAGAATCATCGAGTTTCAGATCAGAAGGGACCACCAAATCATTTAGTCTGACTTTTGTGATATCACACTGACGACCAGACTGTTGTCATAATAAACTCCTTAATATGAACAGGACATAGGTACAGAAATGAGATAACAAACTTTCTACTACTCTGTGTAGCTTCAGCCTGCAACTGCCTTATGCTGGGCTTCTTTGTGACTGCCCCCAGCAGGAAGTGTGTCCCAGCAAACTAAAGACTGTATCTATAGTATACAGGAAGTTTGGCATCTCTACACTTCCTGGAGGACTTACTGTACAGCACATCTTCCCATTTTTAGATCCCTTTTTGAAATTTCCTGCCTGAACTAAAACACTGTTAAATTAAACTATCAAACTCTTACAAATCCACTAACTGACCTAACTCTTCAGGTTGCTAAACACAACCTTAACATGTCTCAATCAGTCTCTTGGGACATTTCAGCAATCTTTCCAATCTGCTGTGTTGCAAACCCTGTTTGGTCAAATCCTTCTCTAAGGTTCTGCCTCATTATCAATAAAAGGGTCAGTTTGGGAATGGTTTTCAACTTGTATGTCTGCTCTCACTTCACTTGTCTCAGCCAAGTTGTCAGGTATATTGAGCAGATGCTTATTCCTTCATGAGGTTGTGCTTTCATCTGAGGTCACTGAGTCCAGAGCGAAGTAACTCCTCTTTGATCATTGTAGCTTCGACTTGTCAAATTCTTACTACTTTGTTTTTGTCTTTTGTCTTTGTTTTTAACAATGGAAGACGTCTTGCTCCTTTATCATACTATTTTGTCTGATTGTACTTTCCTAGTCTTTTTTTCTCACTATCACAGGCTCTTTCGTCATCCTTCATTTGTATCCATATTTGGTAATAGAATATTTATACATCTGCTCTAAAGGAGTTCAGTAGGTGACTTTCCACATTGTGGTGATGTAGCTCTGTAACTGGAGTAGTGATAGAAATGGATCTTCTCTTGCATCCACTTTTTTTCTGCACGTTCTTCACTATACATACTCCACATTAAGATAATTAATTGGCTTGAGGGTATATGGGACTTAATGTCTCATGCCGAAAGTCGTACATTTTAGCAAAGTCCAGGAATTCCCTGTTCTTGAATTGTAGTCCATGGTCAGTTATTACTATTCTTAGAATAACATGCCAAGCAAATACAGATTTAATGTGCCTGACAACAGTTGCAGATGTGGTATCTTCAAGTTTGACTACTTCTGAGAAATTGGTTATAACCAGGTGATCATGTCTTCCCCAGTTTAACACATCAATTCCAACTTTGTCCCATGGAATTGCAAGTGATTAATTTTGCTGGATTCTTTCTGCTGGGAATTTTTGTATTTCTGATGTTGCACACCTGTCCCATCATTTCTTCGATGTCATTATTAATCTGTGGCCAGAATACAACTTCTCTAGCTCTTCTTTTTGATTTGGTCATTCCCAGGTACCCTTCATGTATTCAATCCAATATTTTCCTTATCACTATTGGAACTATGATTTGTGTTCCCTTCAAGAGCACTCCTGCAATCACTGAAAGCTGTTTTATAGCGGGACTAGGCAGGTGGAAAGTTTGGATTTTTTCCCTCTTTTACTTATTGCTTGTATCATTGCTTGCAGCATTTCATCTTTAGCTGTTGCTGTCTCCAGTTCATCCCATATGCCTGGAGATACAGCATGTGACACTTACCATGTTCACAGGTATGTTTACTGCTTGTTCCAGGTCATCAAGCTGTGTATTGACACCTGAAGCATAAGTTCTTGATAGTGTGTCTGCCATTACTAAATGGCATCCAGGTTGAAACTCCAGTGTCACCTCATACTTTTGTATTTTCGAAAGTAGTCACTATATCCAGGGTGGTGCTTCTCCAAATCCCTTTTTGTGTATTTCAATCAGTGGTTTTGATCAGTTTATGCTTTGAGCTACAACCATAGAGAAAGTTGTGAAATCTTGTACATCGATACACCAGACCTTATATCTTTTTTCAGTTTATGCATACATCTTCTCTATGGCATATAAGAATGGCAACCAATCATAATCCGTTCCATGACACTGGTCTAGTACTGCTCCCAGCCCTCCTTTCAAAGTATGTGTGCAGAGCTTGATGTCCTTCAATGAGTCAAAGAACTGCAGCATTGGAGGTTATATCAGAACCTGCTTTAAATAATTTAATTCCCTTTTATGCTCTGGCATCCATGCCCATTTGGTGACCTGGTGGAGCACAAGTCTTAGGTGAGTTGTGCAAGCTGTATAGTTAGATATGAACTTGCTGAAATAATTCAACATGCCTAGCAGTCTTTGAATTCCCCTTTTATCTTCAGGTCTCAGCATGTTCAATATTGCCTGAACCTTTGATTCATTGGGCAAGATTCCCTTCGAGGTCAGTCTCTTTCCCAACTATGTTGTTTTTGTTGTTTGAAATTAACATTTGGCTGTATTCAGTTTAATGTTATTAGCTCTCACAGTTTCCAGTACTCTCCTCTGTTATTCCTGATGGTCAGTGGCAGTGCTGCCCCAAATTATTAGTTCATCCACAAACACTTTCATATGTGCTACACCCTTTAGGATCTGGCTCATTGTATTGTGAAATATTTTTGGAGCTGAACATGTTCCGAAAGGCAGTCTGAAGAAGTAGCATCTGTCAAAATGGTCTGTTCGAAGTCAGATCTTGGAGCTCTCAGTGTCCCAGGGGATCTGCCAAAATCCAGTGATACATTTAATTTGTTGAAGAATTTGGTTCCTACCACCTGACAGCAGTTCTCTTCTTGTGAGCAAGTGGAAGTGTTCTCTTTTTATGGTTTTGTTCAGCTCCTTAGAGTCCATATACAGCCAAAGTCCCCTCCTTTTTTTTTCTCTACAGTTACTAAGGAGTGAACCCAATCTATCAGTTCTTTTATTCTCTGAAGGATACTATTTGCTGTCATGTTTTGAAGCTCTTAAGGCTTGTGGAACTTTTCGTGTAGTGTGTACCACAGGTTCTTCATCATCTATTAACTGTATCTTGCATGTTACTGAAAAGCACTCATTTCCTGTGAATACGTCTTTACATGATTCTATTAATACTTTCATATCTGAGTCTAGGTTGTTGTTCTGTCTCTCTGTCATACATCCTTTTATGAGACCAAGCATCTCACACCTGTGTAGGTCCAAGACTGGTTGTTTGCCTCTGCCACAATCTCCTGTCCATAAACTCTTTTTTTTATTGTGTTCGCTTTGTATTTAGGTGTCAGCATGCACTCTCCTGTCACCGAAATTGTTCCCCCATTATAGTCTTTCACAGACACTTTCTACTCCTCTACAGTTGTGTTCCTTCCATCTCTCTCTTTCAGTGTTTGTTATTACATTACTTGTACCCCAGTGTCTATATTGTATGTCACATAAGTGCCATTTGTGCATGTCAAAAGGTGGCTCCTCCTCAAGTGCCATCTTATAGCAGGCTGCAACAAAAGTTCCAAAATGTAGTCTGTTTATCACCCAGTCATTAAAAACCCATTCCATTTTGTCCCTTGACATCCCACATACCATACGACGGAACCTTTTGCCACACCTGGACTCTTTGTCAGTCCTCTTCCATCCCTTGTTGCCAGGACGGCCACCCCGGCCCTTCCAGCTGGAGTGCAACCCTGCTCTTCCTAAGTGAGAATCCCCACAGCCTCTCTGCTGGGAGATTATCCTCTCCAGGGGAGCACCCCTCACTCCCCCTGGTCCATTTGCCGTCTCACTGTTCCCCTGGGTCCAGCTCTCTGGTGCAGAGACATCAGTGGGTCCAGCTCTCAATGGTGGAGACGTCTGCAGATAACTTCTACCAATATTCCCCGGCCTTCAGCTTTCTCTGGTTCTTGGCTTAGAGCCAGCAGGCACCTCCCTCTTTTGCTCTTCCTACCTTCAGCCCTCTCCAGGCTCATAGACTCATAGACTTTAAGGTCAGAAGGGACCATTATGATCATCTAGTCTGACCTCCCGCATGATGCAGGCCACAAAAGCTGACCCACCCACTCCTGGAATAATTCTCTGGCTCTGGGAGCTAAGCCAGCAAACCCCTCTTGCTGCTCTTCTTGCCTTCAGCGTTGCCCCAAAAAACATCATCTTCCTTTGACAGCTCTCATTTCATGCAGATTTCCTCCTTCCAGGCAACCCTGACTTATCAGATCTCTCTCACTGTGTCTCTCTGGTCCCTTATAACTCCCAGGCGCTGCTCCGCCCTCTTAATTGGCCAAATGAGAGCATCTTTACTGGCCTGGGGAGGTGGCCCGACTTCATTTACTGGGGCCAGCCACCCAGTGACAGTGCACATTTTAATTAAACAGTCTGTTGCATTTTCATATTCCTTCTTCTCTTTAAGAACAGCTCTTCCTCTTTGTTTGAAGAATCCATTTTTGCACTCAATACATGAAACCTGCATTTTCTCCGCACATTTTAGCGTAATGGTTGGATTTATTATGTTTTCCACATAGTTGCCCGAAAGCTGGGCATTTACTATACTCTTGTTGATTGCCACATCACTGACTTGTTTCCTGCTTTCCATTTTCCTGTCACTGGTCAGTTTAATTTCTGTGAACTTTCCCCTGGCTGGCTTAATTATAGTACTGAGTCATGTGCTCTGTGCCTTTCTCTAGGCTTTTTATTTGTGTTTCTGTTTGTTCCGTTGCTTGGCATATACATATTGCCCTTTCTAGTGTCATATCCATCTCCCTTAGTAACTGTTCACAGATTCTTTATTGTTACACCCCAGGACAATCTGGTCTTTAATGAATCTTTTAATATTCCATACTCCCAGGACTGACTTTTTAGTTTTAAGTCTGTGACAAACTCCTCTATTGTGTTCTCATCCTAAATACATCTCTCTCATAAGTAACATTTTTAGAGCCACAATGATCTTCAAACAATTTAGTTATTTCTGAACATTTCCTCTCTTTCCCCACACCATCTGTATGGAATGCACTGTATACATCTAGGGCTCCTGTGCCTGGCACTGTTAATCTTTTGCTCATCCTCCAGTTTATTTGTCCCAGTGGCTTTCATATGCAGCTCAACTTGCTGCTTGAATGTTTTCCAGGCATATTCAGCATTTCCCTTGATTCTCAGTGCTGGTGTGGGGGAGTTGTGTGCAGTTGCACAGACTATATAGCAGCCACTAGGTCTCATTGAGTTATGCTGTGCCGTCCACTCCTGGTACCATGGATTATCTCACTGCCAAGGAAATCGGTGTCACAATAAACCCTTTATTATGAACAGGAGTATGCACAGCAATGAGGTAACAAACTTCCCATTATTCTGGAGCTGCAGCCCACAGCTTCTGCTTCTACAGTGTGCAGGAAGTACAACCTCCCTACACTTCCTGGAGGACTTACTCTACAGCACACCCTCCTGTCTATCACAGGCCGCTAACA
Organism: Terrapene triunguis; assembly: GCF_002925995.2. NCBI lineage: Eukaryota > Metazoa > Chordata > Testudines > Emydidae > Terrapene > Terrapene triunguis. The sequence goes on along the minus strand of NW_020699449.1, from coordinate 1,652,111 downwards.
CCGCCCAGTCACCTCCCCACAGAGTGCACATTTGCTCTGTCACACCCAATGCTTGCAACTTGATACAATATTAAAGCTGAATCTTGCCCATCAAAATATTTTTAAAATAACGTGCTTGGGATGGGACACACATAAGTGCAGTATGTCTCTTCATATTTAAGACAATAATTCATACACGGTTTTAGTCCTGGCTTGGAGATCACTGCTTTGGTACCCTTTCCAAATGAAGTGAAATTGTCTTTAAAGAATGAGGCATCGGGCAGAAGCAAAGGATTTTATTGACTCCTGTGTTTGTTTTTAACTATTGCGTTTTCGTAAATGAATGGATCCAATGTAAAAGTGAGACATACAGTACCAAGTACAAATCATGCTAATCTGAGCACAATAACAAGAAAAATAGTGTTTGCTATCATCTTAGCCATTCCCACTTCTAGCAGAGCTGCCAGCAAAAAATAATGATGTTTACAGCTGTGTAGCATAGCAAATATAAAAACTTTCATGAGTCAGGCCATTCTTAGCATTTTTGTGAAATAATTTCATTTTGAAAGAAGTAAGCACAGTAGAAAATAGCAGTAGTTTAGTAGTTTGACAAGCTCTAGAAAGCTGCAGATGTTGGCTGGACAGCAGATTGACCTATAGTATAGAGAGCAGTGGTGCTCAAACTTTTTCAGTCACACCCACCCCTTACCAGTAACAAAGGCTGTCCGTGCCCCCCACCACTACTGCATAGCCAAGGCATTCTCAGCAGTGGAACTTGGGCTGAAGGCGGAGCTGGGGATGGGACAGGAGCTGGAGCTAGGGGCGGAGTTGGTCTGGGGGCAGAGAGGAGATAAGGGCAGAGCCAAGCTAGGGATGGAGCAGGGGTTAGAGTGAAGCTGGGGGTGGAGCTGGTCTGAGGGTTTACACAGGGAGTGAGGGCAGAGCCAGGCTGGGGGTGGAGCAGGATTAAGAGCTGAATGGGGCTGAGGGAGGAGCGAGGCTGGGGTCTGAACTGGTCTGGGGGAAGAGCAGGGCTGGGAAAGTGTGGCACTCCCACACACACACACAAACGTTCCTCTGTGCCACCTCTAAGACGGCACACTCCACAGTTTGGGGACCACTGGTGCAGAGGGGAAAGGTCTGTTGACTTAGGTATGGCAAGCCTTTCCTAACCCAGAAACCCTACAGTTCAGTGTCTGGGAACTGTAGAGCTTCTCATGAGACGAGAACTCAGCACCTCAGATGCTCCCCAGAACTATATATACTAGACCTGAGCCATCACTCCCACCGACACTGCACAGGCTATAGAAGTTCTGGAAGCCCTTGAACTGGAGTAATTCCTTTGTGGGAGCACTGGTCAAAAGAGAGGTAAAATAGTCCCTGTACCACATGGGAGTCAGGGAGTAGCTGTAGCAGTGGGGTGGTAATTTTGGTTTCCCCATGCTGCTGGCCAGGTGACTCCCCACTCTATCTTCCTGCTGCCAGTGAGGGAGCTCCTGCCCGGGGACAGTTAATGGTAAGACTCCCTTCTTTCCCAACTGCGGGTTGTATGTGGCAAAGGAAGGAATACTCAGACATACATTGCTACTTTATATCGGGCTTTGCAGAAAGAGGCTGCTTTGTTGAATTATCCTACCTGGTTGACAGGAAAAGAGCCCGCTACAATCATATTAACAGGGCACACTAACCTACTTCTGGAGTTTGAGGTGCAGCAGCGTCATAGTTGAATATGAGCTGGATCGGGCCCAGGGGACTCAAAATTGTAGTCATAGCAATGGTACAGTAAAGTGAGCACAGTTGTAGCAGCACTAACTTTCAGACTGCTGGAGTGCTATTTTTAATCTAAGACCTACCAAAATAATCAAGTAACTAAAGAAAATGGTGGTGACGGATGCTTTGGAAGCAGCTAATTTTCTTTTGAAACTATTAAACCACTAGTGTAAGAACTGAAGGGGAAAAGTGTGTACACCCAAGTCAAAATAACAAATAAATAAGCCTTTTTGTGTCTTTTAGTTAAATATAAATATTGTGTATTTCCAGCCAGACAACCATAATGAAGAAAATTATGCTTGCTGGGAAACAAAATCAGATGAAACATTTACGGCTGGTGAAAAGACTAAACCACTTATTCCAGAGATGTGTTTTATTTATAGCGAAGAAAACACTGAAAACTATCCATCAAATGCCTTTATTGAAGAGGATGGAACAAGTCTTCTAATATCCTGTGCAAAGTGTTGTGTACAGGTTCATGCAAGTAAATAAACTAATCACTCAATTTAAAGAAGCTGTGATTTACAATTTTGCCTTATTTGCTTTATTATGGTTTTTGAGTAGCAAGCAACATATACTGAGTCTATTCAGAACAGTTTTATATGTAGTCTTCAGAATTGTTATGGTAAAACTTTATATCAGAACATCAAATATTCTGGGAATTGTTAACTTCGTCTGTGAAAACAGCAAATAATTGGAACCCTGTAAATATTTGTTAACATCATTATGGAACAGACCAAAGATTTATATATACAATTTTCAGTCTCATCTGCTGGAATCAATCAAACTTAGCATAATAAAATACCTGTGCAACCATATCACCTTCTGCTGTGATCCCACTAGATTTCAAAAGTCAGGGCCAGGTCAGTACTTAGATGGGAGACCTCCAAGGAATACTTTCATTATTAAATAGATGGTGCCTTCCTTCTAAGTCAGTATTGAACCAATGGCCCAGCATAAAAATAGGGGAAGCTGTGATGCTAGAGGTGCCATCTTTCAGTTGAGAAGTGAAACCAAGGTCCTTGACCACTTGTGATCAATAATTGTCCCACAGCACTTTAATTAACTATACGGGCATTAGCCCCAGTGTCCTGGTCGGGGGTATCAGCCCCAGTGCCCAGTCTTTCTCCAATTACTAATGTGTGCCTACCTGCAATTCCTGTATCTGTTCCTTTCTGTAAAATTCACCCTGAACTTTTGTTAGAATAACATGTTCTCTTCCTAGTCTAAACTGTTGTGTAGTGTTGTGTTGCCCTGTTAAATAATTAGGGTGAAGCCCTGGCCCCACTGAAGTCAATGAAAGTTTTGCTATTAACTTCAGTGGGGCCATAATTTCACCCAAATATATTCTTCCCCTTTTCAGAAGTGTCAGATGGAGTGACTTCCTACAGTACCTCAGAGAGGTGCTGGGACTTAATTAGTTAACGTTCGTATAGCACACTATGATCCTCATATGTAAGTGCCATATAGTTGGAAAGATTTAGTGTTACTTCATTTATCTGATTCTTAATTTTTATCATATGGAAAAATATATGGACTAGAAAAACTAATAAAATGGAAGGTTCTCAGAGTTGAGAACTAGATGAATTGCTACCTGTGTCCCCTATAAGTTGATTATGCAGTAGCATTAGACTTAACCTGGGCAGGGGCTCATTAGTTAGTCATTTTGATCACAAGGCATATGTTACTTTAGTGTTTGTATACAGCTGAATTGTGTGGAGCTATAGACATCCAGAAGGGCAGAATATATTAATCAACCCAGCTCTCTTATTCTAGGTTGTTATGGTGTTCCTTCTCATGAAATCCATGATGGATGGCTGTGTTCTCGGTGCAAAAAAGGAGCCTGGACAGCTGTAAGTTGCATAGTTTATTTAGTTATCCTATTCCCTGCAGACCAACAAAAAAAAGCACACGAGGTGTTGTATCTGGAATGCAGTATATAGGGCTGGGTTCTTCTAAATACACCATTTATTGCTGGTGACGTGTTTTTTTCTTTTTCTTTTACCAATATTATTAGATTTAAATGTAAAATTTCACTGTTTTGAGAGAGAGAGTAAATTTCACTGTTTTGAGAGAGAGAGAGCCTTGAAAGAATTTTACATTGTCAAGAAAATTGCTAGCAAGTAGATTATGTTGTTTGTAGAATATTGTCCAAGAAAGCAACCCAAACTTTGACTATACATCAGAGGGAAAAGAAGAAATGAAATATACTCTAAATAGTTTAGTCCTAGAGAATGTATGCATGGGAATTTGGGGAGAGCAGAGGAAGGGAAAGCTGAATAATAAATTATCAGCAAGTATGAAATTGTTCTTTTAGAGCATTTATGGGTTTACACCAGCAGACAGTCATAAAATATTTCACATGTCAAACCATATATGCATATTGTATGATCAAAAAAGAAAATAACACGGGGACGAAATGTTATTGGAAATAGATGGATCCTGTCCTTTCAGGAAAATTGCATGTTTCCATAATCTTTTTTTTTTCAGTAATACTTTTCGATAAAGTGTAAACAATAATAAATTTGGTTAAGAAGATAGGTTATTTAAAATAATTAAAACTTGTACAGAATGTTAACATTTTCCCCCAGGGATCAAGCAGATCTCTGACCTGAATAATTTGCATTAACTCAAACAATGGGATTCAAAAGGAGGTTTTATAACCCATGTCTCCAGTATAGGCTCATAGGATATTTCTCAATGTCTGCTCCTATTTTTCATAGTAACTGATGGAAGAAATGTAGTGTTCACTATTAAAAAGTTAGCAATTACTATGCCATGCTGTCAAAACTCTGCACTCAGAATATGCTATAGTTGCAGGATTTCTGATGCCCTTAATGGCAACTTTGGGTAAATGCTGACTTTTTAGTAACAACCACTCTACTACTAGGGAATGGCCATTTATTTTTTCATTTAGCCATCTTATGTCTAGAATTTAGCCAATCTGCCTTCCCCCAACAAACTTCTGTTACATTTTATGGCAGTTGTGTTCTCTGGGAAAGCATTTCATTTCATCATCCAGTTAAGAAATGCAAAGCTATAGGTGACAAAATTGATTAATGAACACCACCCTCCTGATTTAATGTGGTATAATCATTTCATCATTACTTACTAAGTGTGATTTATCTGAATCAAATGGATGGGATAACTGAGTTGTAAAGCTATCTACTAAGCACGCACTTTACTTGATAAAGAAATATTGGCCACTTTAGGCAGTAGAAAATTAAAGGCCAAACTTTGCAGACTGGCTGTCTAAATTGAGCCTGGGAAATTTGCACATGTACCTATTGCACAAACAAACATTCCAAGTAGGTCACTACATACACACAAAAAGCACTAATGCAGATTTTATTTTTGCATATTCAGTGAGTGTCCACAGTGTAGATGTTACCAACTGACCATGAATTCCCCAGGTTTAAATAGGGATCCATCTAAAAAAGGGACATTAAGAGCATGCTTGAGGCATGGAGGCAGTGTGGTTTGGAAAAGGGAGCACTGGACTCGGACGCAAGATACTAGGGTTCTATTCCCAGCTCTGGCCTGCTGGGTGACCTTGGGCAGGTCACGGCCCTTCTCTGTGCCTCAGTTTTTCTATTTGTAAAGTGCTTTGAGATCTACTGGTGAAGAGCAAAGTATTATTATTATTATGGCAATGCCTCAACAAGAAATGCACTACTGTGTCATTGTTCAAATAACTCCTTGTCTTGACACCTAGTGGAGATATTATCCCTGGATCATTTCTCTTAGAGACTCTTTTCCCCCCAGTACATCCTGCCATGCTGGTTGGGGTTAGTTGGGACACTGCAGTTGTATGTGCTCGTGTATTAACTCAATGTAGGGCTAGAGTTAAGGCATTTTCAGTAGTAAGCCCCACACTGTGAAATTAACTCCTGGTGCAGTTCTGTCAGAACACAAATCCTATTTTAGGGTGCGATGCGAGATACATCTCTAAGTTCAGGCTTTCTCCTGGTAATGCATATTGGATTCCCTAAGGCAGCTAGTCATCTCTCATCTGACTTCTGTTAAGAAAACGTAGTCATGTGCCTTAGAAATGTGAGTAATAAGAATCGGGGTGAAATTTCCAGATACTTTGAAGAAGACACAAGTGTCCACCCTACTGGAAAATGTGACATTGCTCACTGAGGTGGGGCAGCTCCCTACCCCAGTCAAGAAGGGGTTAAAGAGCTCCTCTCAACTCAGTCAGCTCCAATCCCCTACTCCCATAAGGCCTGTCAGTGCTGGAGGTCCACAAAAGGGAGGATCCTGGTTCAGGCGGGGTGGCATTCAGGCAGTGCACAGAGATCCTGGTCCGAGGGAGCTGTCTACTGGGGAAACTGTTAAGAGCATCACCGCCTGAACCTCCTGAGTAGTAGGTATGGTGTACGTATTGACTAAGCTGAGTGGAACAAGAAGGGAAATAATGTTTTAAAACTGACAGAAATACTTTCTGATTTATAAGGATGTAGTCCAGTGTTTGCTCAGTGCATAGTTATTAAAATGTGTGTACTGAATCAATTTCTATTTCTGTAAAATGTTTTCATGTTTCTCTTTGGCTGGTCAATGGAAACACTTGTTAAATGCTCTTTATCAAACAATCAGGAATTTCAGGACTTTGGAAACTGCTTTTGTAATAGTTTTTCCAGAGTCGTGGGTGGGTGGGGGGAAAGGCAAAAGTCAATCCTTGCAAGTGACAGGGTGCCTTTAACTGAGAATCTAATTATCTGTTAAGTGAACAGGGTTAGACAGCCCTGCTTCTCTGACAAAAAGTTTGTCAATTTCCTTTCAGCAAAGGGACAGCTATGGCATTTCTAAGTGTTGGGGTTGTAGGGCGAACATTCATGAACATTCCCTGAGTGACTGCAATAGGAATGGAAAGCCACATTATGTTCAAAATACTGAGAACCTTCAGAACATTTGCTTGAAGTCTGGTATTAGGGGGGAGGGATAGCTCAGTGGTTTGAGCATTGGCCTGCTAAACCCAGGGTTGTGAGTTCAATCCTTGAGGGGGCCACTTAGGGATCTGGGGCAAAATCAGTACTTAGTCCTGCTAGTGAAGGCAGGGGGGGTGGACTCGATGACCTTTCAAGGTCCCTTCCAGTTCTAGGAGATGGGATATCTCCATTAATTTAAAAACAACCTATACCTCTGACTGCTATGTACAGCAAAAACAACACGGCTACCCCCAGATAATATATACAGCAGCGTGACTTAAGGGAAAAAGCAGAGAGTTTACATTTTTTGTATGTAATAAGCATGTTTAATTATCAAAACACAGTGAGTAAAAAGTATAAAAGAATATGAAATCCCATATTTTGTTAGTTTCATGTTGAAGGAAGGCAAGAAGTGAAGGTCCTGAAACAGCTCCAGAGTTGGAGATTATTTAAGAAATGTTCCTATTTAAAAGCACGGGAGTGTCACATAACAGGGTGATAGGTGCAATATAAGAACATAAATAGTTAGATAATATGTGGTATTGTCATTTATTTCATATATGGTTGAGGAGGAATCTTAGGGCTTAGTAGGAAGTTGAGGAGGTGGAGAAGAGGGGTAGGGTTGGAGAGGTGTCTGGAGGCTGAGGAAAAGAGGGTATTGGAACTGGAGACGAGGAGGCACAAAGGACTTCAGGATTTCTATTTCTGTGTTTTCAGGAGTACATGAGAATAGTGATGTTTCTAGGAGATTGGAAAGGACTGGGTGGTAAACCAGGGTCCATCTAGTTCACCAGTCTTTTATTTTTCATTTGAAGCCCTGTGTATAATATATTTAAGTGAACTTTTGTAGTTTTAGGTGTGTGTCGATAAAAGTGTTGCAAGATTATTAGTGGTGACAACTTCATATTAATCTAAATACAGTTTGGTGACCTGTGTGAAATGAGGAGTTGGCCTCAGTGCAATTCTTTTTCCAGATTTGTCTACATAACAGAAATCGCTGTCTGAGTGGCACAAGTTGACGTTTTGGTTGGGAGCATCACTGGGGATATCAAAGATTGAATGGACATATTAACTGCCTTCTCATTTTTAGAAGTGGTCCCTTGGTGCTCTAGAAGCACACTGATAGGATAACTTTTGGAAATATATATTAGTGCTTCCTATTTATTTTAGCTGTTCTATGTTTACCTGGAAAATTTTCAGGGCTATAAATCTGGCATCTTTTGTTAGCGCTAAATTTACTTTAAGTGTTTCCTCTTTAATCTAGCATTCAGTATCCTTTATTACCACATTTAGCTTAGTTATGCCAATACAAACAAATTATTTTATTAGTGTGAGCTATGGGACTTGAGAGAGGATAGACATTGAGGTGAAATCCTGGCCCTGCTGAACGCAGTGGCAAATAGGATTGTCAATTTTGGTTGGATGTATTCCTGGAAGTTACATCACATGGCAAAATCTTCAATTAAAGATTAATATTTCATTTCTCAGGACTCTAGGACAGTCCTGGAGGGTTGGCAAACCTAAGTGGCAAAACTTCCATTGGCTTGGTTGCGTGATTGAATGGCATTCTTAAATCAGTAAGGGGAAACGTCTGTAATTTTACTTGGAGGGGGAAAAAATTAATACTTATCAATGTCAAACACAACTTTAATAAATTACCATATTGAAATTTTATTAATATGGAACCACATTGCAGCCATCTACATGGTTCAAAGTTTTGATATTATTTTTGAATCCTATTTGTCATTTTAGGGTCATGTTTACAAAACTGTCTTTTTTAATGTCTCTGAAATGATGCTAGAGATTGACACTAACATAAAATCTCATAGTTTGCTAGTTACATTTACTGTGGTTCCCTTTTAACTGATGTGCCTCTTAAAAGACTGCAGTTAATTAAAATGCTATTGCCAGGGTTATTGCTTTACCCTTTAAAAATGTGCAACTCACATTATTCCCCACAACCTCTTCCTGAAAGCTTTGTTCTGTCTTTGGGTTCCACATTTATATTGCTTTTGTTAACCTGCTTTTGATTTTTATCTGCTTTTTAAAATATATATATATCAGTTATATTTAGTGCTTCAGGAGATGGTGGCATTAATAAAGAAATTTATTATTTGCTTGACATTTTAGAGTCTTGGTACTATAGAATGTCTGTCATGTTTTACTTTCCAGTTTATGCTATTCTGGATCCAGTTTTCTATAATAAACCATGAATATAGGTTATTCATGTAAATACACAGTTCTTCATTAGGCTAAGCATTGTTTAGATGCTTCAACTGTGGCATATGGTGGCCTTTAAAGATCCTATAGCATTCCTATCATTTCTAAGTCACCAACATTGTACTAAGCACTGCATAAAACATGGTAAAAGATGTGGTCTGTGCCTCAATGAACGGACTGTCTAAACAGTGCATTCAGTACAGTCTGAACATATAATTACACACAATTAAAATGCATAGAATACAGGTGAAATTTTCATGCAGTCTGAATCGTTTTCTTCTTTTCCTTCCCCCCATTATCTGAGGGGAGTTAGCACTGAACGCCTGATGGAAGAATTATATTCTGAGAAGGGATTTGAATGCAGAGGGAGACTACATGATAAACAACAAGACAACAGCGTGTTCCATCCATAAGGGGACAGCATGGGAGGATACAAAAAGGGTGGTCAGGTGGGATGGTTGGAAGGAGTGGAAGCAATGGCAGGGATGTTAACCCCAGTGTCCTGGCCAAGTTCCAACTTGGTGACTGTTAGCTTAGAGTGGAAAAGGCATTTTTCACTTTCTTTCCGAAGCTATTGTTTACTGGTGTTGTCCTGTTAAATAGTTGCTGTTTTCTCTCCAACATTTTATATTCAATTAATAGGAGACTTGGTCTCTGTGTGTAATTTAATTTTGTATATCTGTTTAAGTTTGTAAACTTTGGGATGAAAGGCACTATAGAAATGAAAGTCCAGAAAGCTGTTTTTCATTCGAGTCCCTACGAGGAATATGACAGACATTTGAAAGTATAACAGATTCTTGGTGTACTAAAAGTTACAGAGTCCAGGCTGTTTCGTTTGGTTGGAAATTCCTTCCTGTATTTATTAGCTGGGCGAACTGTGTCCTCTGAAATATTCAGATGCACTTTATTTTCTTTGGTTAGCAGCTTCTTCTTCTGTAGTAATTTAGGATAGGTTATGCTATTTGTATACTTCATGATACTGTTCTTGGGTAGCTTCAAAGATGAAATCTGCCTTTGATCTAGGTGATTGAAGCTGAAGTAGTCTTAAAGGGATTGTCTTACTGGAACACTGAAAGAAGCCAAATACACCTAATGAATCTAGTATTTACTGAGAAATTTTACAGATGCGAGAGCTCCCTACATAGGCAATCAAGAGTCCAAAGAAATGTCTGAATTAGCGCTAACATCTTAGACATTTAAATTGTGCATGTCCTACAGGGTGAATGCCATTGCTCATACTGAGTTCCTATAAACAAGGCGTTCCTGTCCTGTCGATCAGGTGGAATATTACTGTTTTTAGGAGTTTTCAGGAACACACCGTATTAAGCTGTTTCATTATGTATCTGTAGAACCCAATATTTTAAAGAAGTGACTAGTGATTTAGAATGCCTCTGTTTTGGACCCCATTTTGAAACACATTAAAAGCACCATTTTAAAGCTCAGCACTTTCTGAAAATCAGCCCTTTAAGGTACTTCAAGTTGAGCACTGAAAATCAGTAGTCACTTATGAAAATTTATGCTCCTATATTTATATAGGTTTGCATAACTTTTAGTTTATGGAGCAGATCCTCAGCTGGGTTAATTGTCACAGCTCCAGGGAGGGTAATTTACATTAGTAGGAGACCTGCTCCTGTATGCTTATGATAATAGACTTCTGACTATTGTTGTCATCTAATTAGCCATGCCAGTATTTAGGCTTATCCCTGCTTTCGCTATGGTTAGTTTGCTAAAACTTTTAAATAATATGAAAATATATTTTTACTTATTGAAATGTATATATTGCAATTTAAATATGCATTAAATATTGAAGTATATTCATTGTATAGTATTGGCCCCAAGCCTGCTTCTCCTGAAAACAGTGGTACTTTTGCCACTGGATTGGGCCCCATGTGTTCTCTGTAAGAGTCATGCAACAGAGACATTCTTATATATAAACAAAGTAGTAACCATAGTGCACAATAGTAAATTGTATAATGAAAAATATAATGTAATATAAACTAGTATCTTTAGTCTTTATAATGAAATGCATAAATCGGATAACTGCAAATATTTATTACTCTGCTGCATAATAAGGAAGGTTTTGTATAATATGGTGGAACTCCTACATTGGAGCAGCAGCCATATTTTGTGTGAATAATACATAATTATGGAATGATTGCCACCTTACTCCCGTACCTTTCTGCACCTCTTGAGGTCCATTGAAGAGCAGCATGCCGATAAGCAGACTCATTATGGTACATATTAGTACTTTGAGTTCCACTGCTTTATGTTTAATTTTTCTCTCCAGAAAATTCTAATTTAAATGAAATCATGAAAATATTATATGCAAAAACATTTTGTAGTATGTAGTAAATTATAGGATGGCTATTTAGTTTTATTACCAGTAACTAACCCCCTCTAGCACAGCTCACAACATGTCAACTCTTGCATCATTCAGCGTTTGCATGCACCCACACGTAAGATAATGCACATTTATATTTTACTGTGCAATTGTTATTGTTTGACTGATAATTATTTTTGAGACCGAGGAAGAGTGACATTGAATCCATCTGTGTTAGAGTACTGCTCACAAAAAATTAGCCACAAATCATCTCAAAAAATAAAAAGACCAAACGATTAAATGATTCATCTGTGTAGTTCTTGAAAGTGAAACTGTATCATACCTAGCTTCTTGATTGAGAACAAATGCCTCATTAATCTTAAATACCTCAGCCAGAGAACACTAGTAAAGTCAGGAAGAATAATGACCGACATTTCAGGGAACGCAGCATACCGTACCCTGTGCAGGAATGCCATCAACCCTAGGCACTCTGCACAAACATACATACCTTTACTTAAAAAAAAAAAAAAATTGGGGAAGGAGAAAATGGGGAGGAGAAAGGAAAGAAATGTGCTCATAGATACTTACTCTAAATGATGAAAATAAATCCAATCAATGAAAATGAAAGAAACACTTTAAGTCAACTTCGCATGGACACACGTTTTACACCTTAGCTGCTTTAATCATGCTGAGAACAAAGAATAAAGTAACAAAATAAAGCATCTCTAAATCCTGAGTATGTATTATATATTACCCCTCATGGCTAGGTGAATGAGAAGTAATATCTAACTTTTCAGTTTACTTAGCAGGGCCACTCTTTCAAAGGTGCTGAAGTTACACCTGCAAAATATGTATGTATGTGTTCAGTCATATAGGTACATGTGTATTTGTGAATGCACAGGTATGTTTCCTGAGCTCAAGCCATTGTTTTCACACTAATTTGTAGGTAGTCTTTCCCAAGGGTAATAAAGTCAGTTTTTAAGACTCCTTCAAGAAACATTAAATACAGAGGGTGAAATCCTGGCCCTATTCGAGTTTTGCTAATGATTTCTATTGGGTCAAGATTCCCTGTCTATCATTCTCTGTGTGGGAGAAGGAAGTGCTCAAGATAATTTTAGCTAATTTAAAAGCACTGTATTCTGTTGTAGAGTTACAGGAGGTTTTTGCAGTACTACTACATTTCTGTGATTTCTATGATTCTTAAAGTGGCCACAGGCAGTCAGTCTTTACATGGAATATACCGAAGGTGGAAGCATCAAACTGGTCTGATTGGATTTTGTCACGTTAGACTTGTCCCTGCTACACTTTGAAAGTGAGGAGACTGCGTACATGTACACAATCAAACGTTATCTGGCTCTCTGAAATTCTGCTGCTGACTGTAGTTTTAGAGAGACAGGGAGGTACAAATGCACCATCACAGAAATACTGCAGACCTTAATCTGCTTCAGAATTTGAAGTCACTTGCCACAGAAGTGACAACTGAAAGATCAGAGATTTGAAGAGCCCTGGACAGTGTTTCAAGGATGCTGCATGGTGTGTTAATAGTAACCATGCAATAGTTCTTTATTTAGTTGTTCAATTATTTGTATGCAGATGTGCTTTAAATACACAGTATTTGATTTCCAAATTCAGATTTAGTGAGAATGGACTTATGTTCGATTTATATTTCCTATTAGAAGAGCCTAATACATGGATTGAGGTGGGCAATTCTTAAAGCTCATTTTATTTCATTTTATTTTATTTTGGTTTGGGCCAGGTATTAAAATTGTGACTAGCTGAGACATATTTGGCAAATCAGCTTAAAAAAGGACATTTAAGACAGCAACTGGAGACTGTTTTGTATTGGTATTTCTTTAAGTGATCTCTTCTAAAAGAGCCATTGGAACATTATGTAATTCTACAAAAATAATGAATTGGGACAGTCTTATTATAATGATGCACTTCTGTAATTGAGGTTGTGTCAGCACGTCCGTTATAAACCCCTATTTTCAAGGTTTGATAACTCAGTCATAAAAATTTGTTTCGTGTTGTAACTTGGCACACAAAGGTATTTTTGTTAATCAAATTTTAAAAGAATTTGGCCATTTTTAAAGGGAAATTATCAGAATTGGTGGGCATAAAAAGTGTGGTTCCAGTAGGAAAGGCTTAACCTTCCTGATACTTTCTCTGTATTTCTTTTTCAAACCGATCCATGCTGCTGTCAGAAAAATAAATAAATAAATAATAATAATTAATAAAAGGACAAATAACTTACTGTGAGAATCGCATACAAGGATTGATACTGGCAATGTGTGTACCTTGGTTTGTGTTTACTGTTAGAATAACAGTCTGTCAGGCAGTGTTTATTAATACACTCTTTAGAGGCAATATGGTTGGAAAGGATCCAAACTGTGAGACCTTCCTGACAGAATTGTTTAAATAGCAAATCAAGGTTTAGACTGTCAACCTGGATACTGTCATTTTAACCTAGGAATATAGAAACGACCATAATGAATTGGAACCAGGGATTGGACCCAAGGTCCATCTAGTCCATTATTCTGTCTCCGACAGGGGTCAGTACCAGGTGCTTCAGAGGAAAGTGTAAGAACCATGCAGTAGGCAGATGTGCGATAATCTTGCCCCTCACATTAGATACCATGCTGGTCACTAATACTTAGAGATTGGCTTAAACACTGAAGTATGAGGCTTACTATCACTTCTAAAATGTTTGTTACTAATTATAAGAACTCTGGATATTTTTGTTATCCAAGTGAATGTCCAATCCCTTTTAGAAGCTTGCTAATTTCTTGGCCTCAACAACATCCTGTGGCAATGAGTTCCACAGTCTTATCACATTTTGTATGGAAAGCATTATCAGTTTTGAATTTGACACCTTTTAATTTAATTGAATGTCCCATTGTTTTTGTGTTATGAGACAGGGAGACCAGAACCACCCCATTTCTCTACTCTATACCATTCCTTATTTTATATACCTTTATCATGTCTCCTCTTTAAGATAACAATCCAAATCTTTTCAATCTCTTTTACTATGAGAATTTGTCCATGCCCTTAATGTGGTGACCCTTCTCTGAACGTGCTCTAGTTCTACAATATCCTTTCTGAGATGGGTTGGCCACAACTGCACACAGTATTCCAGAGGAGGCTGCATCATTGGTTTATGTAAAAGCATAATATTCTCTTGATTACTCCCCATCCCATTCCTTATGCATCCTAACATCTTGTTAGCATTTTTGACCACAGCTGCATATTGAGCAAAAGTCTTCAGGTCCCTTTCTTGAGTTGATGCATTTAATTTTGAGCCCTGTAAAGTGTATGAGTAGTTTAAATTTGTCCTTCCAAGGTCTCAGTATGGGACCTTTGAACTGTACTTTCAGATCCCTGAAAAGTATAGTTTACTTTGTTTTGTAAAGAGTTGTAGCATCATAAAAATGTTCAGTAATATTGTCTGTTCTATTGGGTAAATAAAATATACATCATATTACACACACAAAACTACACTAATAGAACATTTTGAAGGTTGCAATGCCAAGCACTTAAAAATTAGGAAATGCTAGAATTAAGATTGCCTGTGCAACCTTAATTCTACCCCCTTGTCCATGTACATTATGACACAGTCTTTAATTACATAATCACACACTATTTTTATACACAGGATCCCTATTTTTTCCCCCCCAGCTGCCTTCTCAGAAATGGCTGAACCACTTTGGCTGAAATTATAAAAAAAAAAAAGAAGAAGAAAGGCTGGAGGTAGACAGCCAACATGAAAAATTTTAGCTGAAGCAGTAAAATTTTTGCAGTTATAAGCAACTGAAAAGAGGATCTTATCATGGGAACCATCGGGCAACCTTAATAATAGGTGGTGCTACCAGCCTTGACAATGCACACCTGTGACAGATCAATTTTAATCTGCTGAAAATTCATATTTTATATATTGTATAAATTTTAAGTTTTTCTGAAAAAATTGAAGCTATGTCTTTTTAAAGAGTTGATTTTAAGGTAACACCACAAGTCAGAGACAGTAAATATTAGAAAGGAGGTTAATTGGCATCCCAAAAGGCTGTGTTCCAGCTGCAATCCATCACCTTGGAGTGAAATGAAAATGCACCCTAAAAGAGCCCCTTTAAAGAACATTTCCAGAAGAATGTTGTAAAAAAAGGGGTAGAAAACCAAACTGCTTATCCAAAGCAATGAACACAAATCTGAATGGATTTGGGAAGTATATAATGTACGTAACGCGAGAGACAGCATTGTCACCTCAGAAGGGGTATCTATGTTAATACCTTGTGAGTGACCAGACTGTGAGACTGAGAGAAGAGGGAGGGAGAGCCAGGGACCCTTATTTGGGGTTCAGAGGGGATGCTCTGTAGAAGAGAACAGGGCGAGCTGGGGAAAGTGTAAGGTTTTGTTTCTGCATTGCAACTACACAAATTGTACTAAACAGCTTAGCTTTGGCAGAGTTCAAGATTAGAAGCTTATTTAAATTTATGATTTTTCTCTAAACTTCATAAACTTGTTTTTAATGAGACCATATGAGTCCAAGATTATTTTGAGATAATGTCACTCAGTATATTCATGAAGGGGAATCAACTGACCTCTTCTCAGTGGCAGTGGGGGAGAAAACGGTACCCTTCCTTTAGCAGTTGGCTGAGACAACATCTTAAGAAATGCTTTCCAGTCATTGGTTGCAGTCAGTAGAGGCATGGTGAAAGCCTGTTGACCATGAGGAGTAGCAGAAAAAGGAGGCCTAAGATTACAGTATTAAATATATAATTAACAGGGCAAATAGTGAGTTACTTAAAATGCTGCAAACATATTATCAATACTTGCCATGCATTAACCCACCAGCCAAAATACATATTTACCCGAAATGATCCATTCTGGTACTTCTGTTAAATAAAGTTCATTTTCTAAGCTTCCATGAGTCCATTTTGTTTGTTTTTCAAAATCGAGTAGCTTATTAACAAACAAACAAAAAAATGATAGTAAGAGTAGGATATGCTCTGAGGATTAAATGGTGATTCAAAGTCAAACTGACATCATTTAATTGTTCTGTATCATTTTTACCAGTCACCAAACACATGGTATAGTATTTATGTATTTTTTCTTTACAATGTATGCTTAGCACTGCAGAACTATGCATTTTTCCTAGACTGGTTTGCTGTAAAATTTAAATATGGGTTCTATATCATATTAAAAACATAGTTATCTCCCGTCCCAAATGTAACTTTTTTATGAAGCTGCTGATGTGAAGCTAATCAAAATCTAATGTGCCACTCTTGCATTTTTACATTTTTGTGACAAATTAATATTACTAAAAGTTTCTATAGAATGTAACCATTTAGGAGACAAGCATATGAAGAGTAATAATTATAGCCAGACAACTAATTCCCAGCAAATAATGTTTGATGAATTTAGCTCCTTTTTCTGCTTGCAGAATGCCCTTGACAAATCACAAGTTCCTTGGATTCCTTTGTTGTTCATATGCATTCAGAGCATTTTTTTAAACTTAATTGATGGTTATATAGTGTACTCTGAGTATTTGATACTTGAAATTCACCGGGGTTAGTTAAATTTGATTGGTCACATATGTAATATTTTTTTTTCTGTTCCCTGATTGACTAAGGGCAGCTCTTATGATCTGAGTTTGAAGAAGCCACCGGGGCTTTCACTGTCTCAGGGAGAGAGAGCAATTTAAGGAGAAAGCTGTATGTGAAAAGGGCATAGCCTAGTTGTCAGTAAGAGTACTGTCAAACCTTTGTTTGGCTTGTTTATACACATCTGTGCCAAGGCTCTGCGGATGGGTTTGGGGAATCTTGTTTCCTTGTTGTGTCAAACAGATACCTATCCCATATAAAATACTACTACTTCTGAAGAGAGTACGCACGTGAGTTCAAAAACCATTTTCTGGAAGCATTGGTGTCAAAAAAACACAATAGCTTGAATGTTGGAAGAAAGTGAAAAAAGGTACTCAGACCCAACCAGAGGATGTTCATTTTTAAATTTCAATGAATAGTCGCATGATATTTTTGTGGTATTTAATGTGGCCTAATAATAACTAATAACTAATTTTGAATTAATAAATTACATCATTTGAACAAACCTGATCCCCATCTTGGCTATAATTACAGGTAGGATGGACAAAGAGAAGGGATGTTCACTCAGTTTATTTATATGTCAGTCTTTCAGTACAGTTCCTTGTAAAAATAGTAGCAAAGAAATGAAAAAGATGATGTACATGTGTAAGAATATCATAGGGTGGTTACAAACCTTGCTATACCATTGTAAACCAGAGTAATTGTACAATATCAAATTGAAGAGTCCTGACAATCTAGGTACCACAGGGTGATTGGTACTGGCAATTATACTATTTATTATCTTCGTTAAGGATCTGGAAGATAAAGTAAATTGTAGCTTCAATATGTTCTCAAATCATATGAAACTAGGCAAGATTGCATGCTCACTAAAGGAGAGATTTTTTTTTAAAGTATAGAATGTTCTGGAGATCTTTAAACAGATGAGCAATTTAAAGTGGTCTGAGATTTAATTTAGATAAATGTGAAATAATAGACTAGGGGAGAAATTAATATTCAGCCAAAGTACAAAATGGGAGAAAGTTTCTTGTGTAAAGCAAGCGATGAATTTTGGGAGTGATGGTGGATAACAGATTGGACATGTTCTTCTAATACAATGCACCTGCAGCAAAGACCAGTGCTATCCTGAGATATGTATATCTTCTGTAGGGCATGGGCAAGAGCTAGTAGTGCATACATCATTTCACTAATACTTCTTCTGTTCATAGCAGATGTAATTGTCCAAGCTTAGTGCTTCTCAGCACTTAAAGGATTTCTTCCCGCTTTTAGTTAAAATAATCACCCCCTTCCACCCAACCCCCCCCCCCCCCAAACAACCAAACTCCAAAATTTTCATTGTCAACAATATGGCTAAGGTAGTTGCATAGAACTTGCCATATCAGATCAGACCAGATGCATATACTCCAATAGTCCATGTGAGATTCTGTACTGTGCTTCTGAGACACACAGCATAGAACGCATAGTCCATGGGGCAGGGGAGCGGAGGTGGCTTTAAGCCACCTTTGCACCCTTCCATTTCTGGGCTGCTCCATGCTCCACCAATGAAATTTAGACATCTCTGGGGGGCTGTTTAAGATATGACAGCCTCTCCCCAGCTGCTTACGGGTCACATCACTGCCCAGAGTCTCTGCAATGCTATGTGCTGTAGGGACCTTCTCCCTCCAGTATGCCCGCTACACCAGGGCTTGTCCTTGGAAGACAGCCATAAGGCAGTCTTCTGCAGTCATGCATTGGGGGAATCCTCCCCTACCAGGAATTACAGTTTTTACAACCTTTTACATCAATCTGACCCTTTTACCTGGTGTAAAGGTGCTGGAGTGGAGGTGAGAGTCCCACCTTCTGTCTCTGACCGTGACAGTGCTCCAGAAGAAGATGCAAGAAACCCTATAGTAGATAACTTTGGAATAAACAGCAATATGGGTGGTTTCTTACTAAGAACCTGACAGAGAAATTTCTATAAGGAAAAAACTGAATTTTTACCCTCTGCTGCTTGAATAATCTTCATTGTATTCATAGGAAGTTTTCAGGGCTCTGAGGCTTGCCTAGCTGCAATAGCAGAATATAGTGCAGGTGGTAACTTTAGGCTCTTCCTTCTAATTACAAACATTTGTCACAGGTGAGGGACATTAAAACAAGTTTATTCTTATCCCAGCATTAATTTTTAGAACAAAGTATGAACAACAACAGCAGGGGATTATAAAGTAGGAGTGAAAATACTGACTGTTATTTTTCAGACAGAAAAAAAGCCACTTCATTTTTAAAGCAAGAATGGAAGAAGAAATGTGCTCCCAGAAGGTTTAGAAACCATCCAACTGTGTGAAGGGTGGGGAGGAAGTGTGGGAAAGTGAGTTCATACAAATGAGCTTTTTGTCCCAAGGAGGCATCCCTAAGCCAGACTTTCTCTCTTTCTTTCCCTATCTGGAGAAATTATTCTAGCTCTTCCTTTCAGTAATCCCTGCCAAACTGCTGCAGAACTGAGAATGAGTCATGGATGGGTTCCTTAAGGAAATGCTGTTGTCTCTCTTCCCCTCTTATTGATCACTACAGAGGTGGGAAGATCGTTGACCTGATGGTCCTTTCCTCTCTCTGGGTAACAGAGATCCATTTTGGATCTTTTCCTATGTGCTTCTTGGCCCATTCATTTTCTCACTGACTGTGAGATATGTTTGAAGCTGCAGAGCACAGATTTGACTGAGCCAGGATTTGGGCCTATAACCTTTATGTCTATTTGGATCAAACTTCTCTTTTTCTCATGTTCCTTTTTCTCTGTCTTGAGATGACACCAAGAGACAGATTCATCTGTGATAAATTTGACTTCTTTAAATTTTATTTTTCAGGCTCTTTTAAATGGAAAGAATTTTCTGTGTGACATGATTACAAAATTATATGTTTCCTCGTGTTTTTATTGTTATTATTGGAAACTGTGTCCTGTGCCTGTTAGCTGCTTAAAGGCACTCTTGTCATGTTATTTCAGAGTCAGCTGAGAGTAAAGTGAACTAAAGTGTACAAAGCCTTAGCATTTTAGATACTTGGCATCTAGTTTAGGAAAATCCTCACCACATCCTTTCTTGGCTCAATAGTTCTCCACCAGTATGTTGCTCATGATACAGGGGTATCATATGCAGGATAAGAACGGTAATATGCTTGTTTATTCAGCCTTGATATGGCCACACTTGAGAATATATAGATTTCAGCATCTCATTATGCTAATGACAGATAAATGAGAGAGAATCCAGAGAAGAGCAACAAACATGATAAAGGGATTAGAAGATCTGACCTTGATGAGCGGTTACGGGAATTTAACATTACAGCTTGAAGAAAAGGAGACCGAGTGGAGGATATGATAAGAGTCTACAAATATTTGAGAGGTAATAAGATAAAGGAAGAAGAGGGATTATCTCCGGTGCTTGAAGCAGCATAACAAGGAACAGTGCTTGAAATAGTAAGAATGTAGGTTAAACCAGTTCCGTTTGGCATGTGGATTGAGAAAGGCACGAAGTCCCTGGGGCAGACCAGAGTTCCTCTCGCTCTGCCTGCTGCCATACAACATAGTTGGAACTATACGGGCTAGAAACGCCAGACGACTTCTCCATTTCTCCAAGCAGCCAGGAAATTGAGAGCCCGAGAGAGAGGAGAAACAGCCCAGCTGAGTGGGAGTGGGTCACACTGATGGGGTGTCAGACCAGTCCAGGGAGCATAGGCTCAGAAGAGGAGCTTTGAGCGGTGGGAGAAATGCAAGATTCTGCGTGATAGGGCCCAGTTCCAGAACCCCACTTACAACTCTAGGAGACTCCTTCGTTTGGGGTAAAATTCCTGTTCTAGGAAAAGAGTTTATTCTCAGTGAGCCAACGATCAGTACAGTCCCCTGGAAAAAATGCGTTTAGCCTTTTGGGCTGCTTACTCAGAAAACAAGGCTTACAATGGTAAACAAAATAATACAATTTGAGGCCCTTCCAGGGAGGAAGCAGACCATTATTTCTCTCTAAAGCAGCAGCCACTTTCTGTCCAGTTTTCCCATTTACATCTCTTCCTAGTAACTGGGTCTAGTTCCCATGCTTTGAACATTTGAGGGAACTACTCTGAGTCATAAGGTTCCACTCACTGAGGCAAGCATTACATGTTTCTCTAAAGGGTAGTGGAATGTGGGGGAACTGTGACCTTGAGGGCACATTTTTGGGTTCCAAATGGTATATCCAACCAACACACCCTGAATCCCCTGTGACTGTCCAGTACAAACAAGCTACTGTGGATAAAGCAATGAGCAGCTCCTGGAATACCATCTTCCCTCCCTGCTTCCTTATACAATTGGTGATCCCTAATACATCAGAGCCACAAGATCAGGAGGCAGCTTCTTAGCTCAAGATTTGGATCTCCGCTCTTTCAACACACGACTCAGCTACAAAGCTCTTTGGGGCAGGGACCATCTTTTAGTTCTGTGTTTGTACAGTGCCCGGCACAACGGAGTCCAAGTCCATGATAGGCTCATCGGTGCTACAGTAATACAAATAATAAATAATCATAATAATTAGTGTGCATATGTCCCAGCCCACAGAGCTACCAGTCAGTGTTCTCCACCCTATTCATCATGTAGCATGGGGAGAACAGTGTTAGGAAGCAATGTTGAGAGGGGAACAAAACCCAATAATGAATAAAAAAAGAAAGAAAATAAAATTTGTGGAGAGAAGATAAGAACAGAGAAGGAAAGAGAAAGGAGGCAGAAAAGGAGGAGGGCTGAAGAGAGAGGGAATCATTAGAAAGGAGTAGGCAGAGCATTTGTACCAGAGTGTGTTGTGAGGAGATGGAGTGGGAGAGCCTATTCACCAAACTATTCCTCTGACCAAAAAAATGTTGGGAACCACTGAAACAGGCCTTGCCATGCACCCTGAAAATCAACAAACTTGTGCTCTGTTGGATCAAGGGGGCAATACAGTTCCAGCGTCACAGGCCCCCCACTAACTTTATTAGAGCACTTTTCATCATTAGATCTCAAAGCACTTTACAAAGGAGGTCACTATCATCCCCATTTGAGAGATGGGAAACTGAGGCAAGGGGAAGTAAGTGGCTTGCCCAAGATCTCTCAGCAGGCCAGTAGCAGAGCCAGAAATAGAACATAGGTCTCCTGAGTCCCAATCCAGTGCTCTGTCTGCTAGCTCACACTACCTCTCACAGTGTACAAATCTAGGAATTATCGGTATGCGGGTCCTGGCAGATCTCTATTATTGTGCATTTGCACGACAAAAAGGCTGGTCTCCAATGTACACAGTTGAACCAGCCAGGTTGAAGTCTATGATTCCATAGTCATTTTTTACTAATTTAATGATGTGCAATTTTAATTCGGTTTAATCTGATGGGCTCTGTATTAATTCCAGATACAAGACTTTATATTCAAGCGTTAGGGGAATGCCCTTGCATTTGACATCTATTCAAATGATTGGTCAGTTTTTTTCAAGGGTTATTCTCAAAACTCGTTTTTTCTGTGGCTCTTTGGGCTTGTTATTCTATTATTACATTTTTATGTTTTTCTTGTGTGGCACTGTGATGTTTGTGAATGTCATGTTATAAGTCAGTCAATAATATTAATAGTTTGCAAATCCTTTAAAACATTAAATGAATAAAATTGGCATTGCTAGTCGTCAGTATCACTTATTTGTTTTTACTTGTTTTCTTTAGGAATGCTGTCTCTGCAATTTGAGAGGTGGTGCACTCAAGCAAACTACTGACAAGAAGTAAGTGATGGATACACTGAGATCAGTCTCATTAGTTTTAAACTTCATTCACGTACATATTTACACAAAGATAACTTCCAAATATAATTACTTGACAGTGTCCCCTTAAGTGGAATAGCTTAACAGCCAGGGCCCACTGAAGACACCGAATCGAGCCTCTAGCATTTTGTGAACACACTTACGTGCTTACAAATAAACATTTGTTTTATTATTTGAACATTCTTAACTATTCTAAACTCTGCTCTGCTAGTCACTATGTAAAGGAAGCAGATGAAAGCTCGTTTGTCATTGTTTGCATGGGCAAGCCTTATCACACATTCACACGTATTTTCTTCTTTAGTACTGGAATTTTGTGATTACAGCAGTTAATATGGCATCTGTGAACTTTTGACAGATATAAGCATGTCATTAACAAATTAATCATTCTGAATCCTTTTAGAGTGGCTCTGGATCTTGAGGTGATTTGCTTTATTGCACTTCATTTTATAATGGACTCCCAAAAATGGTACTGTAGCTGACATCATGCCATTAATAAGACTAATATTTATTTTACATGGTGATGATAAAATGAAGCACAGTGCAGCAGATATTCTTGGGAGATGAAATGGAAAAAGTTGTGCCTTAGTATTTGTTCATGTCCAGTTGTAGAAGAACCTACTATTCATTTTGAATCTTTGCTTGGCATAATTCATGCAACATTTCATGAGTTACACCTGACTTTTTTCATTAAAACCCTTCTGTGGCCAAAGAGAATCTAGCAGAGTGATACAAGATCATCTAGCCCAAACTTACTTTATCCTGGCTCCAGTACTATTCAAACATTTTTATTAATGACTTGGATAATGGAGTGGAGAGTAAGCTTATAAAATTTGCAGATGACACCAAACTGGAAGGGAGGGTTGCAGCCACTTTGAAGGATTATAGTTCAAAACAACCTTGACAAATAGGAAAATTGGTCTGAAATCAACAAGATGAAATTCAATAAATACAAAGTGCAAAATATTACTCTTAGGGAGGAAAAATCAAATGCACAACTACAAAATGGGAAATAACTGGCATCGGGTCCTCACAAAAATTGTTTTGGTGGCCTCAGAGTGCGGCCACCAACTCTTGCTGGTGGCCACTCTGACAATTTTGCCTAAAATACTTATGGTACTTAACTTTATGAAAAACAAATAAATATGCACATATACATGTCCAAATCATTGTAATTTATTTATGTAGGGTTTTTTGCAGACTCAATAATAAAAATAATGTACAGTTGTTTCTATTCTTTTCTGGACCTAAACAGAAGAGAAACACAAATAAGGTGCTTTGCACGTTCTTGTCTCTTTTTTTGTTTTGGGGTTTTTTTTGTTTGTTTTTTTTTTGTTACTTTTTTTTAGACTTGCTCGCTAGTAAGTCTGCTGCTGTGAAAAGTGATACTTGTATGTTAATATCACTTTTCACAGCCTCCCAGTCAGCGACTAAGGGTATGTCTACACTACAGACCTTACTGCAGCACAGTTGTACCGCTGTAGTTCCACCGCGATAAGGTCTCCCTTGTAGCTGCTCTATGCCGGAGGGAGAAGCTCTCCTGCTGGCATAATTAAACCACACCCAATGAGCGGTGGAAGCTACGGTGGTGGAAGAGCATCTCCCGCTGACATACCGCTGTCCACACCAGCACTTCTGTCTGTGAAACTTTTGTGGGGGGGGGGGGGGGTGTTTTGTTCACACCGTTGACCAACAAAAGTGCTAGTGCAGACATAGCCTTAGTCTGCTGTGAAAAGTAATATTAACACACATACAAACATCACTTTTCATAGCAGACTTACTCAGCCCTGGCAAGCCCGGGGATAAATTAAGCCCTGAATGGTGAGGTGGGTAGGTAGGGAGCAGGGCCAGGGTTGATGATGGGGGGTGATCACACTGCCACATAGCCAGGAGCCGGGGCTGGAGCCCACCGCTGTGCGGTTGGAGGATAGAGCCCAAAGCCCTGAGCCTGGAGACAGACCCTAGAGCCTTGAGATGGAGCCCGAAGCCCTGTGGCTGGAGCCTGCCATCTGGGAACTCATTGGCTGCTTGCTCCTTTAGTGTTTCTCTCTCCAGAGGGGACAAGACTCGCCCCCTGCTGGAGGCCCCAAGTGAGGGGCCGCTGCTTTCCTCTCCTTCCGCCTCCTCCCCTATTTCCCCCTCCCCCCCCCAAAAAAAATTCATCACCCAGGAGTCTGTGGCCACAAGAAAAGCCCCTGGTGGCTGCATTTGAGAAACACTGGGCTAGGTGGTAGTACTGCTAAAAGTGACCTGGGATTTGTAGTGGATCACAAATTAAATATGAGTCAACAATATGATGCAGCTGCAAAAAAGGCTAATGTAATTCTGGGATGTATTAACAGGAGTGTCATATGTCAGACATGGGGGGTAATTGTCCTGCTCTGTTGGCACTGGTGAGGCCTCTGCTGGAGTACTATGTCCAGTTCTGGGTACCACACTTTAGGAAAGATGATGTCAAATTGGAAAGAGTCCATAGGAGAGCAACAAGGATTTTGAAAACCTGACCCATGAGGAAGGATTCAAACTGGGCATGTTTAGTCTTGAGAAAAGAAGGCTGAGGGGGCACCTGATAAGTCTTCAGAGATGTTAAGGGCTGTTATAGAGAGGATGGTGATCAATTGTTCTACACGTCCACTGAAGGTAGGACAAGAAGTAATGAGCTTAGTCTGCAGCAAGGGAAATTTAGGGTAGATATTAGGAAAAACTTTCTAACTCTAAGGAGTAGTTAAGCTCTGGAATAGGCTTCCAAGGGAGGTTGTGGAATCCCCATCTTTGGAGGTTTTCAAGAACAGGTTAGACAAACCCCTGTCAGGGGTGTTCTAGGTTTTCTTGGGCCTGCCTCAGTGCAGGGGGCTGGACTAGATGACTACTCAAGGTCCCTTCAAGCTCTACATTTCTATGAGTCTTTTTCTATAATTTTAGATCTGGTTTAAACTGTCTCCCTAAATGTTCATTTATCACTTGCCTTTCTTACTAAGGTGTTGACAGGTGTAAACAGATTAACAAACAAACCAACAAAAAACAGCAAGAAGATGTCACCTAAATAGAATGCAATATTGTCTTTGTCTTAGGCACGGGGGAAGAAAGACAAGGTACAAGGGATGTGGTTTAATTAGGCCACAACTTTATTAACTTAATTCATCCGAGAAATATATATTGCAGTAACTCAGACATTGCAGGTCATGATTCCTTCTTCAATCATTTCCACCTGATGGAGAGCTGCAGTCAGCCTCCCACCCCTACCCAGCTGGTTCCCAACGCATTGCTGGGACCCACCCCACTACCTTCACCTTGTATCAGGTTAAGGGGTTGGGGAAAGAGGGTTGTCTCTTTGCTGTACCAGACATAGGGAGCCCCAGCTCCAGTCCCCAGCCAACCTGCTAAATTGTGACAACATGAGCTGTACCTCCTGATCTACTCCACCAGGTCCCTCAGCTGCTGCGTGGAAGATTTAAAAAAAAAAAATCCTGCCCCCGCTAATCTGTCAGTGAGAGAAAAATTCTTTCCCAGTCCCCAAAAAAGCAATTAACTGAAGCCCAGAGCAGACCAAAAAACCCCAGTCCTATGCTAATCCCCTGGGAGGGAAAGAGGCTCAAGCTCTAAGGACAGAGTTTATAAACCCTCCTCCAGTCGCTCAGAGGCCAGTGGCTTACCTGAGTCCCACCAGCCTGCCCACTTGCTCAGGTGATGCTTTCCTGCCCTCTTGGCTAGCCCATTCCAAACCCTTGTGGAAGGGGAGACCCTAAATAGAGCCATTAACCCAGTGGTTCCCAAACTTATTCCGCTGCTTGTTCAGGGAAAGCCCATGGCGGGCCAGGCCGGTTTGTTTACCTGCCGCGTCTGCAGGTTCGGCCAATCACGGCTCCCAGTGGCTGCAGTTCGCTGCTCCAGGCCAATGGGGGCTGTGGGAAGTGGCGGCCAGTACGCTCCTCAGCCCACGCCGCTTCCTTCAGCTCCCATTGGCGTGGAGAGGCGAACCGCAGCCACGATTGGCCGAACCTGGGGACGCGGCAGGTAAACAAACCGGCCCGGCCCGCCAGGGGCTTTCCCTGCACAAGCGGCGGAACAAGTTTGGGAACCACTGCATTAAACATTTTTTCCTGCCAGTCCAGAAAGAGCCTCCATGACTTTGGGACTGCGGGAGTTACATTTGATGTCTGATGCTGAGAGTTCATACACAGCAGGTTTGAAAACACCGAGATATCTCTTTTGTGCACAGTTTCTTAAAAGTATTTAAAAAATTCATACGTCACTGGCTTTAATTTGTTGGAGGAAACTGCCATCATGCATGCTGCAAAAAGGGTAATCATGCCCATAATCGGAAACTTTGCATTCTATCCCACTGTTGGTCCATTAAAAATTGTGAAATAATAGCTCTCTACAACAAGCCTCAACTTCTGTCTCCTTGTCCATATAATAAATTACATTGCTATGGACTTTTCACCACCTCATCTCCACTCTGTCCATAGATTCATCTTCTCCTGGACATGATCTACCATTCTAAACCTCTAAGCAGCTTCAAAACAACCTGCTCCCGCCAATATGGCAATGTGTATATTTTTTCTGCTTAATATAGAATCTACCCCCCACCCATATATACTGATTTGAGGTGCAGGTTGGGCACTATACAGTTGTGATAGACTGAAGGATTAATGAACCAGGAGTACTAGGCGAGTTAGAGCTTCACCCCATCGGGGAGCTGTGAATCCCTTTGTGAATACCACACTTGTTTTGAGCCCCTGGTAGATTACGAGAGGTTAGACCATAAAGCTCTGACGTGATGATTTATAGAAGAGCTACTTTATTTATAACTTTTCTCTCTCCCCAAGGCTTGTATATTTAGCTAACTGATATTAAGGCACTCTGGCTTTACAGGCAGGTGGTTATGAAAAAAAGTTTTAATAAAAATATTAAAACTCTAAAACAATATTTCTGTAAACTGTGGTATAACCATCTGTTATCCAGGAGGGTGTGGGGTGGTCTAAAGTCTTTATTGGGCCTCATTTGGGATGGTCTGCATAAATCTCTCATCTCTACATCACTTGGAGTACTGCTCTCATTTCATACTCATGCCAATCACACTTTCATACCACACAACACTTTTATCTATCTTATATTTATACTGCACTTTTCTGGATATTTTTCTTAAATCTGAATGACTGAAATAGCATTATATCATGGTGCAGGAGGGAGGAATGGTTCCCCATTTGATCTCTCCCCCTAAGTCCTTGCTGGCCCTAAGCCCCGCCCTTGTGGACCGTCTCAGGTCTTCGTTTCCTGCATACCTCAGGGAGATCTGCAAGAATTGGAGCGGAGTAAGTGCATGGAGCTGGAAGGGGCAGTGGAGTAGGAGGGCACTGGGGGCAGTGAAGAAGGACAGAGTCATAGAAATGTAGGGCTGGAAGGGACCTCAAGTGGTGCTCCCTGTGCTGAGGCAGGATTATCCCTAGACCATCGCTGACAGGTGTTTGTCTAATCTCCAGTTACGGGGCTCCCACAACCTCCCTTGGCAACCCATTCCAGTGCTTAACAATCCTTATAGTTAGGGAAATTATCTTAATATCTACCCTAAATTTCCCTGGCTGAAAAATAACCTGATTACTTCTTGGTGGACACGGAGAACAATTGATCACTATCCTCTTTATAACAACCTTTTACATATTTATCATATGTCCCCTCAATTTTCTCATGTCTAGACTATATAACGATGCATAGAGAGGGGCAGCGGATTGGAAGATGGTGGAGAAGAGCAGACATTAGAATTGAGGAGTGGGGGTATTCTCCCTCCTTCCAATTGTGGAAGGTTCATTACTTTCTTCCCTCCTGCTCTAACTGCAAGCCTTAGGGGAAGTCACCAAGGACTTCACCAAACCCAGTGAACCTTATTCGACTCTTCAAATACGCCGAAGTAGATTTGTTAGCCAACTGTGAATTTCCAGACCGACTCGTGTTTAAATTTAACACAGTTTCCTGGGTTTTATGGTTTGTTAGTTTTTTGCTAGTTATGATGTTCTTACCTGGTTTTTACTCTCAATCTTAATGTCATCATCACAAAGGTTTGGGAGTTTTTTGTTTGGCTGTCTATTTAGATTTTGAACCACTACTTGGAGAATCAGTCAGTAACTCATACCGGCAGCTATTCTGTTTAGATGCAGCATACTCTTGTCCCATTCAGCTGACTTCCTGCAGTTGCAGTGCGGTGTGTTTTGGTTTCCTTAGTCATGAGGAGCCGTGATCCCAGATATTGCTTTCTCCAATCACAAGGGTCCAACTCACAGATGAGGGCAAGGACATCCCCAAGAGCATTCCATCCCGCTATTTGTGCAGTTGTGCCAAATTCTGAGAGGGTGATAATGCTGCTGCTTCGTTCTGTTCTAACTCTGTGTCTGTTTGCCTGGCAACATACAATCCTGACAATGTAGTTGGGTACTGTGCTTTGATAGGTGAGTGTGAGTGTCAATATGGGGGTTGACTAAAAATACCCACTTAGATCTAATTAGGGTTAATCCAAAGTGCTGTAGTTTAAACTGTAAATTGTACAAATGACACATTGCGTAGGCTATATGTACAAATATTGTTGGCACTACTTCAAAAGCTTTGCACTCTGTAAAACAAGTGAAAATATTTGAAAGGGCATTTACAATAGATTTGTGTTAACATACGGATTTTTCTCTAATGTTGAAACAGTACATTTCTGGCAAATATTTTCAAAACTAAATTGCTACATCTTATTAAAAAATGTCTTGACTAGTTTGCCTCATACATGTAAGTGGTATTGGAGTGGCAGAAAAGGCATATGGTATATTGTACTGCCATCACTTTTCCAGCATTATCCATTTATTTTGTTGTGCTGATCTTTCTACCTCTGAAATAAACCAATTTTTTAGGTATCTGTCTAATGCTACTTAAAATTAAATCTTAAAGATAAACACTGTCAATCGACCTTGCATTTTGACCTTTTTGTTGTTGTTGCAGCTCATAAAATAAAGCAAAGAAATGTAAACAGGGAAGGACTAAATGATTGATGGTTTGGTTTTATTTGAGGGGTGCACTGTTTTTAATCACATTTCTGTACAATTTTTTGGTGTTATTGACTTGCCACTTTTCGCAGGTGGGCACATGTGATGTGTGCAATAGCCATTCCAGAAGTCAGATTTGGCAATGTCACAGAGAGGACACCAGTAGACACTAGGAGAATACCTCTGCAGAGATTAAAATTGGTGAGTAGTAAGGCTCCATACATTCCTTGCCATTTAAAAATGTGCTGGTGTTTTGAAATGTATACAAAATCTCATCTCTGGTTAGGTACATTCACACACATTTCAGGGGAAAATTTAAATAAACAAAATGTCCGTTAAAAGAGAAAATTTGCTAAGGATTGTCATATTGTTTTTCACGTATAATGATAATTTAGGTATTTTAATTCTTCAGCCTAGTTCTGGGTTGCAACCTTGGGTAAGGGGCCTTTGCCATAGGGAAAAGGAAGGAGAAACAATGAGTGTTTTCAATCACTATCCTAATACTGCTGTGACTGCTCATTGAGGATCCTGCTGAAACTAAATAACCCAGAATATCTCAGAAGTCTTATTTGTGTTGTATTTTCATGAGGGTCCCCTCCTCCCCCTCAGGGAGCCATTTATGAAGTTAAAATGATGAAACAGGGTGGTCTCATGGTATTTTTACCATCTGGGAATTGAGGAATGTGCACAGACCAGATTGCACATTATATTGGACTAATAAATGGCTCCCTGAGGCCTTGAAAAAGCAAGTGAGAAACATAAACACAAAAGCTTGAACTACAAATGCTCAAACCCATCCATAGCCCCAGATAATCCTTCCATCCAGCAGAAAATCCCATGCACTAATGAGAAACCTACAAAAGCGTTTGTTAAATCAAAGAGAATTTTCCCTGTTGGGTTAGACCTAAATTACTTAATTTATCAGTCTATGCGTCAATATGACACAGACTTCCTCTGAGAAAAGGAAAGTGATCCCCTGTCCAGTGTAAAAGAAAATAAAAGTTTGGGAAACAACCCCATCTGTTCTCTTTATCCACACCAAATGTTATGGAAAAAATGCTTATTGATATACTTAACCTTGAGCTACCCTTTCCTTGCTGTAACATTGTGAACTATTAATTGTTCATTTTAATTCATTATGCTTTATATTTTGTAACTATTTTTAATTTTGAACTGCAGCTTTAACCATTCTTAAAATGGAGGCATGTCTGACATTGGTCTTTGTTCACTGAGATTTCTCAAGTTTTTGTGGGCTTTATAAACTAACTCTGTAATGCATATTGAACATTTTCCTAAACCTTTTTGGCTCCCTTATACAATCTGTTACAGAGAAACTCTGACTCGAACACTCCTTATCTAATGTATGAAATACACCTTTACCCCGATATAATGTGACCCGATATAACACGAATTTGGATATAACGCGGTAAAGCAGCGCTCCGGGGGGGCGGGGCTGCGCATTCCGGCAGATCAAAGCAAGTTCGATATAACGTGGTTTCACCTATAACGCGGTAAGATTTTTTTGGCTCCCGAGGACGGCGTTATATCGAGGTAGAGGTGTATTCCCAAATGCTGTTTCAGCCTGTCCTTACTTCTAGTATATTTTTTGGAAGACCAGAAAGATGGTCAATGCCCTGTTGTCCTACCCTCCCAATTTTCCTGCATCTGTCAGACTTTCTTGTTTCAATACTGGCAATGTAGCCCTATTGTATATGGGCTCTCACTGTGTGAGAGAAGGCTCCCAAAATCTCATTTTTAACCTACAGTGACTGGTTGAGGAACCTAAACAGTCACAGATATGATCACAATAACTTGGTTGGTGATGCTTAATTGAGGGTTTGTTTTCTTGAGACTCTAGAAATGATTACCTGTAATTTGCCACGTATTGTGGGGATAAATAACCCCTATTTATGAAGTTTCCTCCTCTTGATGGGCTTCCTGTGGCTTAAACCACAGAATGGGTCCTGTTCTGTTCAATATCTTCATCAATGATTTAGATTATGGCATTGAGAGTACACTTTTATAAAGTTTGTGGACGATACCAAGCTGGGAGGGGTTGGAAGTGCTTTGGAGGATAGGATTAAAATTCAAAATGATCTGGACAAACTGGAGACATTGTCTGAAGTAAATAGGTTTAAATTCAATAAGGACAAATGCAAAGTACTCAACTTAGGAAGGAACAATCAGTTGCACACATACAAAATGAGAAATGACTGCCTAGGAAGGAGTACTGCAGAAAACGGGTCATAGTGGACCACAAGCTATATATGAGTCAACAGTGTAACACTGTTGCAAAAAAAGCAAAAATCACTCTGGGATGTATTAGCAGGAGTGTTGTAAGCAAGACACAAGAAGTAATTCTTCTACTCTGCAGTGATTAGGCCTCAACTGGAGTATTGTGTCCAGTTCTGAGCGCCACATTTCAGGAAAGATGTGGACAAATTGGAGAAAGTCCAGAGAGGAGCAACAAAATGATTAAAGGTCTAGAAAACATGACCTATGAGGGATGATTGAAAATTTGGGTTTGTTTCGTCTGGAAAAGAGAAGACTGAGAGGGGACATGACAACAGTTTTCAAGTACATAAAAGGTTGTTACAAGGAGGAGGGAGAAGAATTGTTCTTAACCTCTGAGGATAGGACAAGAAGCAGTGGGCTTAAATTGCAGCAAGGGAGGTTTAGGTTCGACATTAGGAAAAACGTCCTATCAGGTTGGTTAAGCACTGGAATAAATTGCCTAGGGACGTAGTGGAATCTCCATCATTGGAGATTTTTAAGAGCAGGTTAGACAAATACCTGTCGGGAATGGTCTAGATAATACTTAGTCCTGGCAGGGAACTGGACTAGATGACCTCTCGAGGTCCCTTTCAGTCCTGTGATTCTATGATCAAGGCAAAAGGCCTCCCAGGACTCCCTAGCATGCAATAGTGCAGCTTCTGCTCCATCCTTAAAGAGGATACACCTTTTATTCCTCTCTGTAGCCAGCCTCGCTGTTACTGTACTGTACCTCCATTCTCCCCAATATCATTCCTTCAGTGACCCTAGCCTTGCACTCATGTGTATAGAAGGCTGAGTTTGTGCCTGTCAGGTTCTTTGGTACCAGATATGGACTAGTCACAGATCCTGCTTATACACACCACATGTGTTCATCATAAGATCCTTAATGCTCTGCTGGTATGGCGGAAGTTGAAATAAGATATTTTACACACAGTGGCACCTAGTATAAAACAGTTTTTAGCATTCCATTACATCTCCCCATTTAAGTTCTCCATTACTGCCATTTAAAATGTTTACACTATCATGCTGTCTTTGAAGTTCAGTACGTATCAATCTGTTAAGTGTCTTTGAATCGTACTGGTTTTCTAATTACACAACCTGAATGCATAACAATTTGATTATCTGGCATGTTGCAATGACTGGCAATGGTCGGTTTGGAACCCTTGAGTTATCGTCATCTTGTTCTGCATCTGACATCTTTGAGGAACAAACTATAGATATTGATGGTTTCTGTTCATAGACTCATAGACTCATAGACTTTAAGGTCAGAAGGGACCAATATGGTCATCTAGTCTGACCCCCCGCATGATGCA
Organism: Terrapene triunguis; assembly: GCF_002925995.2. Taxonomy (NCBI): domain Eukaryota; kingdom Metazoa; phylum Chordata; order Testudines; family Emydidae; genus Terrapene; species Terrapene triunguis. The sequence continues at coordinate 1,618,932 of NW_020699449.1, read as the reverse complement.
GGCCACAAAAGCTGACCCCCCCACTTTCCCTTAGCTCTGCTGTTGAAGTCTCCAGATCGTGATCTAAAGACTTCAAGACGCAGAGAATCTTCCAGCTTGCGACCCCTGCCCTATGCTGCGGAGGAAGGCGAAAAACCTCCAGGGCCACTGCCAATCCACCCTGGAGGAAAATTCCTTCCCGACCCCAAATATGGCGATCAGCAGAACCCCGAGCATACAGGCAAGAATCTCTAGCCAGACCCTCATTTTACCAGCGATGGCCGTTATTGCCTAATTGATTAGAATCATGTAATCCCATCAAACCATTCCCTCCATAAACTTATCTAGCCTAATCTTGAAGCCAGAGAGGTCTTTCGCCGCCACCGTTTCCCTTGGAAGGCTGTTCCAAAATTTCACCCCTCTGACGGTTAGAAACCTTCGTCTAATTTCAAGCCTAAATTTCCCCACGGCCAGTTTATATCCATTCGTTCTCGTGTCCACATTAGCACTGAGCTGAAATAATTCCTCCCCCTCCCTGGTATTTATCCCTTTGATATATTTGAAGAGAGCAATCATATCCCCCCTCAGCCTTCTTTTGGTTAGGCTAAACAAACCAAGCTCCTCGAGTCTCCTTTCATAGGAAAGGTTTTCCATTCCTCGGATCATCCTAGTTGCCCTTCTCTGTACCCGTTCCAGTTTCAGTTCATCCCTTTTAAACATAGGAGACCAGAACTGCACACAGTACTCCAAGTGAGGTCTCACCAGCGCCTTGTATAACGGAAGCAGCACCTCCCTGTCCCTACTAGAAATACCTCGCCTTATGCATCCCAAGATCGCATTAGCTTTTTTCGCAGCCACGTTGCATTGCCGACTCATAGTCATCCTGCGATCAACCAGGACTCCGAGGTCCTTCTCCTCCTCAGTCACTTCTAACCTATGCGTCCCTAGCTTATAACTGAAATTCTTATTAGTCATCCCTAAATGCATCACCTTACACTTCTCACTATTAAATCTCATCCTATTACTAATACTCCAATTCACAAGGTCATCCAAGTCTCCCTGCAGAATATCCCGATCCTTCTCCGAGTTGGCAATGCCTCCCAACTTTGTGTCATCCGCAAACTTTATCAGCCCACTCCTACATTTGGTTCCGAGGTCAGTAACGAATAGATTAAATAAAATCGGACCCAGAACCGAACCTTGAGGAACCCCACTGGTGACCTCCCTCCAACCTGACAGTTCACCTTTCAGTACAACCCTCTGCAGTCTCCCCTTTAACCAGTTCCTTATCCACCTCTGGATTTTCCCATCGATCCCCATCTTATCCAATTTAACCAATAATTCCTCATGCGGAACCGTATCAAATGCTTTACTAAAATCGAGGTATATTAGATCCACTGCATTTCCTTTATCTAGAAGGTCTGTTACTTTCTCAAAGAAGGAGATCAGGTTGGTTTGGCACGACCTGCCTTTCGTAAACCCATGTTGTAATTTGTCCCAATTGCCATTCACCTCAAGGCCCTTAACTACTTTCTCCTTCAAAATTTTTTCCAAGACCTTACATACTACAGAAGTTAAACTAACAGGCCTGTAGTTACCCGGGTCACTTTTTTTCCCCTTCTTGAAAATAGGAACCACATTAGCTATTCTCCAGTCCAACGGTACCACCCCCGAGTTTACAGATTCATTAAAAATTGTCGCCAAGGGGCTCGCAATTTCTCGCGCCAGTTCCTTCAGTATTCTAGGATGAAGATCATCTGGTCCGCCCGATTTAGTCCCGTTTAGCTGGTCAAGTTTGGCTTCCACCTCTGATACTGTAATGTCTATCCCCCCTCCTCTATTCCCCTCTGTCCTACTCCCTCTATTCCTAAACCCTTCATTAGCCTTATTAAAGACCGAAGCAAAATATTCATTTAGATATTGTGCCATGCCTAGATTACTGTTAATTTCCACTCCATCCACATTCTTCAGCGGTCCCACTTCCTCTTTCTTTGTTTTCTTCCTATTTATATGGCTATAAAACCTCTTACTATTGGATTTAATTCCCCTCGCAAGGTCCAACTCTACACAGCTTTTGGCCTTTCTCACCGCATCCCTACATGCTCTAAACTCACTAAGGTAGGTTTCCTTGCTGATCCCTCCCTTCTTCCATTCTCTGTACGCTTTCTGTTTTTTCTTAATCGCCCCTTTGAGACTCCCGCTCATCCAGCTAGGTCTAAATGTCCTGCCCACTAATCGTTTTCCCTTTCTTGGGATACAGGCCTCAGACATCTCATGCAACTTCTGCTTGAAATAATCCCAGGCATCATCTGCCTTTAGATCCCTAAGTATGTTAGCCCAATCCACTTCCCTAAGTAGTTGCCTTAATTTATTAAAGTTGGCCTTTTTGAAATTGTAAACCTTAGTTACAGTATCATTTCTGTTAATCCTTCCATTAAGTGTAAACCGAATTAGCTCATGGTCACTCGAGCCAAGGTTGTCCCCTACAACCATTTCTTCAACGAGGTCCTCACTACTCACCAGCACTAAATCTAAAATGGCATCCCCCCTCGTCGGTTCACTTACTACTTGATGAAGGAATTCATCTGCTAGTACGTCTAAGAACATCTGAGCCCTATTATTGTTACTAGCATTTGTTACCCAATCTATATCTGGGAAGTTAAAATCCCCCATGATGACACAGTTCTTATCAGTTTTTACTTCCCTAAAAACATTAAGTAGTTCTTTGTCCGCCTCCAGGCTAGATCCCGGTGGTCTATAGCATACCCCAAGCACTATCTCAGGGGAGGCTCTAGTAGTTCTTTTATGCAGTGTAATTATTGCCCATACAGACTCTGTCTTATCCATCCCATCGCTTATTATTTCCTTACATTTTATCTCATTATTGACATATAATGCCACTCCCCCACCTTTACCTTTTTTCCGGTCATTCCTAAACAGCACATACCCTTCCATACCTGTACTCCAGTCATGATTACCGTTCCACCACGTTTCAGTTATTCCCACGATATCAGGTTTCATTTCTTGGACCAGGAGCTCCAATTCCTCCATTTTGTTACCTAGGCTTCTTGCATTGGTGTATAAACATCTTACCGTATGCTGTCTATCCTTTCTCCCATTAGTTATGCAATTTGGAACGGACCCCATGCTGTCCATCCGCCCCCTCTTTCTTATGTCCAATTCCCTACCCCTATCTATGTCTGTGCTTATCTCCTCACACTCCTTTTCTGTGTTGGAATCTGGCGTGGAGATTACCTGAACGTCTCCCAACCGTCTCCCCCAAGTTCCTAGTTTAAAGCCCTTTTGATGAGATGAGCCAGCCTCCCTCCCAGAAGTCTATTCCCTTCCCTACTCAGGTGAAGTCCATCCCGCGAGAACAGCTGTCTGTCCCCGAAAGCCTCCCAGTGGCCATACATCCCAAAGCCCTCCTTATAACACCACTCCCTTAGCCAGCTATTTATCCTCATAATTCTGTCGGCCCTTTGCTGTCCTTCTCTTGGAACAGGCAGAATCCCACTAAAGATAATCTGAGCCTCCACTTCCTTAAGCGTCTTCCCCAGCCTGGCATAATCTCCCTTTATTCTCTCTAGCGAGAACCTAGCCGTGTCATTCGTTCCTACGTGAAGGATGATTAAAGGGTTCTTACCTGCTCCTTTTAGGATCCTTTTCAACTGCAGGTCCACATCCCTTATCTTAGCACCCGGCAGACAGCACACCCTTCTGTTTTCAGGGTCCGCTCTGGTCACAGGCCTGTCCAGCCTCCTCAGCAACTCTCTACTGTCGGACTTGATTGCGTATGATCCGGGCACTGCATTTTTTTCTTTGACAAGTGGAGTTGTCCATCTCTTTTCTCCATCTGATTTGACACAAACACAGTCACCAGGTTCTAGACCTGGCAGTTCTTTGAGTGATGTCTGTTGTAAAAGTGTTCATAAAGCTATTTTAGTCTTTTTATCTAATTTAGCTATTTCTCTCTTCATGCCTGGCCACTTTGGAGATAGTTCTTTTCCAAGATTGAAACAGTAATTCTGAGTTATCTGCCCATCAGGAGTTGTGCTGGACTACATCCAATAGCTGCTATTGGTGTTGATCAGAAGAGCAAGGAATGAATCTTCCTGCTATTGGATTTTCTTGGCTGTCTATACAGCTCTCTCAGCCTCTCCATGCACTTGTGGGTAACTGGGGTTGCTACAAATATGATCAAAACCATATTTTGTTCAGAATTACTTACTTACATTTTTCTGCAGTGAATTGTGGTCTGTTGTCAGTCCTAGTTGTCCTGGAATACTGAAGTGAGGAAAAAATGCCCTTCAGTTTCTTGATACTGCAACATGTTTTGTCTTTCAAGTACCTGGAAAAATAGTCCACGATGACGAGGTCGTGATGTCCTCTGAATATGCATAAATTTGTAGCTAATATCTTCCTATCTCTCCAGTAGAGGTGTTTATACACTATATGGTTCGGCATTGTCTCTTAAATTAAGATGTACTGGATCACCTTTCAAAAGTCCAGTATCATCAAATCCTCTGAGTTTTCACCTTTCTCACTAGGCCCACTCCTGTTGATACGCAGTGACTTAGAAAGTTGTTTGTCTTTGATCCTTTGATCTCATGCACTCTGAATGCAAAGCTTTTGTCTTTGTAAGTTGTTTCTATGGTAAACTGGCCCATACAATTCAGAATACCTTCAGCGCTAGTCAGAGCTGTGTCAGGTGACTTCAGCTCTGGGAGGGGTTGAAGGTGATTATAAGTCCCTTCTGAGATGATTGTGACCTCAGTGCCTGAGTCAGTTTTAAAGTCAATAGTCTTGAATAATCAGTTTCACTCTCCAGGCAGGCTCTATGTCATCTCAAGTGATAGATCCCAGAAACAATGGCTCTTGATTGTTGTAATATGAGCCCACTCCCTGACTGCTTTGGTGCAGAAAACTACTGCAAAATGTCTATATTTCATGCATTTATTATACCATGTGCCTCTGGCTGGACTTTTGTCATCTTTTGGGATATGACTTTTTCACATTTTGTGCATGTAAGCTGGAATTAGTCCCTCTTAGCCTAGGAGTTCTCTCTCCTTGCCTCAGGGGTTTTATGATAATGACTTTTAACACTCAAGGGTCCATTTAGTGTTTCTAAGCTAGTTTCAGGTTTTTCAAATTGCTCCTGCCTTTTGTTCTGTCATTTGACTTATTCTGACTGCTTTGCTCTCTGTATAGCTAGGGCTAGGGTTAAATCTCTCTTCAGTTGTAGTTGCTCTGAAAAGTTTCTCTGTTAAGCCAATAACCAACCTATCTCTGATATATTCATGTTTTGCATCCCCCCAAATCACAGTTTTCAGCCAATGTATGCATAGCTCTTATAAAACATTCATCATTTCCCCCCGCTTTTTGAATTCTCTGGTGAAAATGTACTCTTTCATAAACCACATTTCTCTGGGGTATAAAGTATGCATCAAACATAGCCAGAACCCTTTCATAGTCATCTTTGTGACTGTTTTCAGTGAAGTCAAAGGATTTAAAGATATACTCTGCTTGCTTCCCCAAAGCATAAATTAAAGAAGATACCTATATATCTCCAATATCTTTGCGGCGTTTGTTTGCAATTTGAAATCTTACAAAATATTGCTTTGAGTCTGTCTATTCTGAAGATCTGTCAAAACTGAATTCCTCTGGGGCATTGCAGAGTGGCATGTTGATGAGATTCTGTAAGCCTTGTTGCTGTTTTCCTTCTGTTTCTGTTCTTACTTAGGTGTATGGAAGGCTGAGATTGTGGCTAGCCCTTTTGTAAGGGTATGAGGATGTTTATGCCTTCTCTCTGCCTTTCATACCCATGTAGGGCCAAGGCATGTTCTGGCCCAAAAAACATAAGACAGGCATTTCAACTACCAAGTGTCTCTGTCAAGTTATAGTTTGTGATCTTCCCCACTATCATAAAATAGGCAGCACCAGGCCTGGTCAGTACCCAGGTGTTGCAGGCAGTGGTTAAAAATGTGTGAGACTTGTAATGAAACTGTGACAATCTCACCTTGTTACAGATTTCATTACTAATCCCAAAACTTATTACTACTACTCATTTGTGGTAGTGCCTACTATATACATTTTAGGTACTTTCCAAAAGGTACTTAGGTACTTCAGAGGGATAGTCCCTGCTCTGAGGAGCACACAATCAAAGGACAAATAAGTAGATAAAGGTCATGGGAAGGGGAATAATCATAATAGGCAGTTTAAATGCTATTTATATACAAGTGACCTTGTCTCACTGTAGGTAGCATGGAAGAAGTGGGTCTTCAAGAGGGACTAAAATGTGGACAAGGTAAAAGCGTTGCAGATGAGCTCAGGGATGTCATATAATGCATAGAATGCTTCACAGAAGAAGGCACAAAAGTGAACATGGGAGAATTTGACGGATAGGGAGACCGAGGTTGGAAGCTTTGGAAAAGGGGACTGGGAATGGGGGGAACATGGGGTTTGACAAAAGAAGGAGGGGCAGATTTATTTATAGCTTTGAAGATGGTGTCACCTTTGACCAGGTTAGTGAGCTGGGGTGAAGTCTATAGCAGAACGGGGTCTATTTGTGGTTTCCTGTGGAACCCAAGCATAATTTAATGGGATCTCATGGTTTCAGCCCCAAAAAGTAAAACTTGAAGGTTTTGGCTCAGTGTAGCTTTGGGTTTGGGTCCATTTGAAACCTAAATCACAGAGTGAAACTCGGGTGAAAACTCCTGCCAACTGTATTACAAAAGATATTTTCCTTGGCTGCTTAATTTTATGTAGCTGTATGTGATAGAAACAGATGGTGAATTCCTGACCCCATTGAAGTCAATGGCAAAACTCCCATTTACTTTAATGGGGCCAGGATTTCACTCAGAGTACTTAAATATACTCTGTAGTTTCAAAAGAATGTTATTACTTTGTTTTGGCCTGAAAAAAGAAATACAGTCACATTCCATAGCAGAGTGAAGAAATCCTTGGAGGTATGAAGCCAAACTGACCTCTCAAATACACACACACACACACACACAATTCCCATGGATATCCTGGGATTTGGCCCATAAATGTAAACCAACAGGAATACTGGACCTGATCCTCATTTACACTAAGGCCTGTTTACACTGCCAGAGTGGTGTCTTAATGTAAACGAGAATCAGGCTCACTGTGTTTAAATGTTTCATCTGAAATCAAAGTAACAGTTAAAATGTAATCATTAGCTCTCCTTTACTAAGCCGATATATTTAAAACATCTTCTCCAAAATCGTCTCTGAATAGTACATGATGAACTCATTAGCAAAATGCATTATCTACCTTTGTTACTATCTAAGCTTTAAAATGCTTGGATAATATAGATTGAGTTTGTCCCAACAGGCAGTCGCTGCAATGCTGTACTGAAACGTGAACATAATATGCCTTTGTTTCTTTATCTGTAGCGCTTCCTATTATTTTTACATTTGAAATCCTATTTCCCCAACAAAATAGAGGTAGAAAATGAGTTTTGCAATAGTTGAAGTTGCCCGTGGGCTTTCAGTGACCTCAAATTTGTATTTGACAAGTGAACTGAGAATAAGCGCAAGTGTACTCTGAGTGAGGAACATTATTTTGAAAGGAAATTTACACTGCGATGATGACTGATCTACAAGCCGTTCAGTATCTGGCTGATGCTGTAGCATTTTGTTTAGAAGCCTATACACTTTAAAATTTTCACCTGAAGGCAAATAATAGTGAGCTTGAAAGCCAAAGATTATAGTTTTGAAAGGTACATCAATTCTGAAAATAGAGAGGTTTCACTGTGGTAAGCCAAACGAAGAGAGGAATCAAGGGAAAAACGTGTTTGAGCTTTTAAAAGAATGGGCAAGTGTTCTCTTACCTATCCTTCTGTTTTAATAAGAAAATCTAAAAATAAAATTAAATACATTTGCAGATATTGTTTGTCTTCTTTGTTCTAGTTTTGCAATAGAATTCATTTGTTAAACTGAAATGGAACTGTGGAACTACTGCAACTGTATTTCTGAAAGACTAAAGAAAGACTTGACAGTGTTGTCATGTAAAGAAGTATTAATTACCTCACAGCATTTCCAAAAATATTGCTAGAGGGGCAATCAAGGAAAATCATTATATTATACTTTACCTTATACATTGCCTGGTTCACATGCTCACATTTTTGAAGAAAGAGAGAGGAAAGTAGGCAAAGAGATGGAGACTTGAGCTTGTTTAATCACATGTCCAAATTGTTTTAACATTGTAATTGAAATAGCTTTAAATAGCACAGTTTAAATTTAAACAATGTTAAAATACAGATGATACAATAATTGATCAACCTACTACAATTTATAACGCCAATTAAAATGTACAGACTCATTAAAATCATGTACAAAACACACTTTAGTGTACATATTTATGTTACTACCATTGTAAGATTTTTAATAAGTGTGATATAAAAATGTGCATTACCAGCTGTATAGTACTTACTATCAGAATGATGTGATACAATGAATAGATCCTATTGCAAACTGTCAAATTTGTACATTGCTGTAATACTGAACCATAAAAACCTTTTGAATGAAATGGAAAATGTTAGATGGGCATGACTACATATAATACTTTTTGAAGACTGGAGGTATCTGTAATAGTGAAAGCAGAATGCTTAAAATGTTAACTAGTTACTGTGAATTTCCCTTTAATACAAAGAGAATAACCTCTTTGCAAAAGGAAATTGATTTTCACTTTTAAAAGTTTTTTGAAACTTTTAGGTTTTGAATCATTAAAAATATTCATGGCAAGAACTGTTGTCTGTTCAAAGCAGGCCTTTGCAACTATGCGCTTGAGAAATTTAATTCATAAGTTGAAGTTGCTCCCACAACTTTCACTTGGCTATGTTGCTGTGATGGGGAGCTCCACTCATCACTAGTCTGGCGCCTCCTGCTGGTCCCTCTAGGGATTATCTCATCAGGTCGACGCCCCTTCCCATGGTTCTCACTCTGTTACTCTCTTTGGTCTACAGCCCCTCTCTCACTCCAGGAACCGCAGTATCCTCTTCATGACTTAGCCCTCTGGCCAGGCACTCAGCATTCCCCCCCCTTCCAGGGTATAGTCCTTCAAAGTCTCTGTCACTCCCAGGCAGTCTTCCAGTTCACTGCCCTGCCAGTGCCACTTCCCCAGTGGCAGGTAGGGGAACCCAGGTCAGCCCTCTACTTTGGGTGCCAGCCCAGGGATCCTACAACACGCAGCCAAAGTCTGTTCAGTCCCCAGCCTAGCTGCTTACTCCTTGTGCTGCTTCCTACCCCAGCACTCCCCCCTCTCTGGGGTTTGCTGGCCTCTCTACTCCTGCCTCCCAGGGAGCAAAAGTGGGCTACTTCTCTCTGTAGCCCCCAATACACCTCCCTTCTCCCAGAGGATGACTGCAAACTACCTGCCTGCAAGTCCCCTTCTTCCTCTCAACTTCCTGGATTTATGGAAGCCCTGCCTTTTCCTACACTGGTGAGCTTCCCCTAATGAGGGCTTTCCTCTCAACCTTCAGCCTATTAGGTTAATTGGCCCATCTGGCCTCCATTAATCCTTTCAGGGTGAGTGTGGGATTGACAACCCATCACAGTTGCACATATACTTGTAACTACCAATCAACTGAGTTTTATAGTTTTACAGGGAAAGCAGGAATGTAAAATATTGTTTATATGCCAGGTGGCCAAATTAGGGTTGTTGGAGCATCCTTAACTTTTGGAACTTCTTGCCTTTTGAGGGATCGATAACTCAACCTTTTCATTGCATTATCACTCTTTATTTTTTTGTTTTGTTTAAAATAAATGTCTCTTGTTTTATTTTTAAGGAAAAAAAGAAAAATTCTAAACTATTTCAGTTGCAGAGCACACAGATTTCACTGACTGAACAAATTTCACTAAGCTATACTTGGTTTGGTGATGGACTGTGGTACTTAACAGACTGAATGTACTGTTTGGGCTGTGCTGGGGAATTCTAGTCCTGGTTACTAGGACTCCGGAAGAGGGAAATCAAAGGAGGGGCTGCTTGCAGGTCCATCCTGAGCCCACCAGAGGGTGTCCTGGAGGTGGTGATTGTATGACAGAAATGTTTCCAAATCAGTATTTTTAAAGCTTTTCATTCCACTATAAGTTATGATATTTTCAATTTTTATACTGATTTGGGATGAAAACTGATTTGGTTGAAATATAGGGATTTCCAATTTCCAGTACTAGCCTCAAAGGGAAATGTCCAACCTGATTAAACTGCTGAATCCTCTTTAAACTGTAACAGTGCTTTAGTGCAGCTGTAGTGTAAGCAATTTCTTAATGCTCAGTGGTTTGAGTTGCTTTCTGTTGAACATTGTGAATGACATATAAACTTGGTAATATTTACGTGTTAATGGTTTCAAAACTACTGAACTAATTTTCTTCAGACTTGGCGTATTTTTTAAGTTCCAGTCAGATCTACAGAAAAAGCTTCTGTAAGTTCGAAGTTCTTAGCTTATGGGTAAAGTTTTTGAAAGCACATTAGTGACTTAGGAGCGCAAGTCCCATTTTCAAAAGTGACATAGGCACTTGGACTCATAAGTGCCTAAGGGCTACATTTTTAGACGTTTGTAGGTGTCTAACTACATTTAAAATAATGGGAGTTAGCTGCCTACATGTAAAAATCTGGCCCTGAGTCACTTTTGAAAATGGGATTTGGGCTCTTAAGTCTCTTAAGCACTGTTGAAAATTTAGGTAAGTAGGGCCATATCTGCACTGCCCTGCAGTTTGGACTATGGGAGTGTGAATAGCAGTTTGCACTAAAGTGCTGCACTGTAACTCTCCCATGTGGAGCCTGCGGGCAAAGTCATTTTTGAGTTATGGAACAAAATTTCTGACTGGAATATGAGGCAATAGAGTCTGGATGAATGGGAACAGGATTCAGAGTTAAAAAGTCCCAAACTCTAGCCCTGGCTATGCCATTAATTTGCTGTGTGTCATTTAGGTAAGACACTTTGTAACTACACCTCAGTTTCCCCATAGGCGATAACACCTATCTTGATTGGATGTTGTAAAGGTTAGTTGGTTAATGGCTGTGTAGTATTTTGAACATGTATTGTGCTATAGATTATTGTAAGTGCTTAGATACTGCAGTGATGGGTTCTGTATAAATCTATAAAATAGAGAGTTGTGGGTTGTTTATGCCCTAGTAACTTAAAATGAGTAAACTGTTTGTTTCAAACTTCCAAACAAAAAATCCTCTTTTGGGTTGAAATGAAACCGGTAAGGTTTCAGTCCAAATGAATTGGACTGAGAAAATTATGAGCAATTTACAGAGGGCGGTTTAAAATGGATAAGTGTGTGTGTCTGTGTCTGCGCTTGCACACACGCAGTGACTTACATATAATAAGTAATAGGAACCAAAAGACCCTGACCTCTGCTGTGAACAGATATGTTCAACTCATGCCCTGGATGAGAGAGAAGGAGAGAGAGATTACACTAGGACTACGTTTATAATGAGGATATCTAGTGATAACAAACTATGAGAGCAAAGCTTGAATACATGTCACCACAAACGCAAGATAAAAATGCAACTTCTTAATACAGTATCGAGAGCAGTGGTTTATTTTATAGTAGTTGAAAACTAGAGATGTTTAAAGAAAATTTTTAAAAAATGCATCCATCATCTTACATCACTTATCATCCCACGGATCAGTTCTTCTATCTGTACTGGAGCATATGTCAATTTAAGTTACAAGAATACAGCCCATAAATGTATTGTTTAATCTTCTAGAAATTTCCATTTTTATTCTCGGTAAGTCGTAAGTTCTTGTGAAGACATCTTCCTGGGATATGTTGGATATATTTACATGAAATACATTTTAAAGAAACCAGAACTCTCCACCAATGTCAGAAACACACTTAGGCATCTTTGTTTCATACCTTTATCCCTGTGAGTCAGTCATTTCCAGTGTTTTGTGGACTTCTGCCTGCTTTGGGCAGAGAAAAATAGATAACTGTAAACCTAAACTGGAAACTGAACACAAAGAGTTGTAAGCAAGACATGCAAAGTAATTCTTTTACTCTACTCTGTGCTGATTATGCCTCAACTGGAGTATTGTGTCCAGTTCTGGGCATCACATTTCAGGAAAAATGTGGACAAATTGGAGAAAGTTTAGAAAAGAGCAACAAAAATGATTAAAGATCTAGAAAACATGACCATGAAGGAAGATTGAAAAAATTGGGTTTGTTTAGTCTGGAAAAGAGAAGACTGAGAAGGGACATAATGACAGTTTTCAAATACATAAAAGGTTGTTACAAGGAAGAGGGAGAAGAATTGTTCTTCTTAACCTCTGAGGCTAGAACAAGAAGCAGTGGGCTTAAATTGCAGCAAGGGAGGTTTAGATTGGAAATTAGGAAAAACTTCCTAACTATCAGAGTGGTTAAGCACTGGAATACATTGTGTAGGGAGGTTGTGGAATCTCCATCATTGGAGATTTTTAAGAGCAGGTTAGACAAACACCTGTCAGGGATGGTCTAGATAATACTTAGTCCTGCCATGAGTGCAGGGGACTGGACTAGATGATCTCTCGAGGTCCCTTCCAGTCCTACAAATCTACGGTCCTCTGTGAAGGAGAAGACTATGACCAGTGCCTTGAAAAGAACTTGCCAAATTATACAATCATCTGCTTTGGACCTCATACTTGTAGTAGGAGATTTGTTGTCCAGCTATACCGAAAGAAGGGCAGGAGACACCTGATATGGATTTAATCAGGCTGCAACTTTACTTTAGATGTCCGGGACTACCCGGCAGACAAAAGTGTACAGTGCAGGTAAACCCTATTTATTTTGTTATTACCGGGGGGGCTCCCCCTAGCTTCCCCTCTTTTTCCATTCATGTCCCTCCAGCAAATCCATTGCTGGGACCTTACCACCCCCGTAGGAGGAGTAAGGTGGGCTATAAGAAAGGGGGGTTGGCTCCCTGCCATTCCAACCATAGGAGCCCGAAACCCCACGCCGTTCCATTCCTTTAACCAGCACCTCCTTTTTAAGTCCTTTACCAGGCCATTTATTTGGTCACTGGATGCCTTCCCTATGGAGTACCTGCCCTGGACATCTGCCATAAGGAGGCACCAGCAATTAGCTTGGCTGCCTGCCCCTCCTCTCCCCTGCCCCCACCCTCCGTTCCTGCCTTGCCTGCTGTGTGGAGAAAGGGGTTTCCAACGCCAGAGCGTGCATCTTTAAAGCCTTTCGCCCTTACATTCCAAGAGGGTGAGTCAGTGCTGGAAAGCTGACCAACACCACCTCTTTTGCAGCAGTTTCTGACCTTGTTTCCCATGCCCCTGCATAAAGCACTACTGTCTTCCTCCGGCAAGCCTGGACAACGGCCCCCCTGCTTTTAGTGCAGGGCCGTCATTCTCATTCAAGTGTAGTTAAACAAACAAGGTTACAAAACACCACAGTTGACTGACATTTCATTCTAAAGACCTGATCCTGGAAAAGAGAAAATGTGTGAGCCTTTATTCTCCTGCAGTGTCTTATTAATGTCAGTCCCTTAACAGAATTGAGGATTTAGTTACCCATATCATCCATTCGATTGTGGGGAAAAGAAAATAATTACTATTATTACATATATGGAGAGGTTGCTACTTGAAATTTGCTCAATAAGTTTAATAATTCCATCCTATTAATGTACTTCCGTTTTGTGACTTTTTATTGTTAGGTATTTTACCCTAACAATAACATACAGTTATTTCAGTTATTTCATTTTTCAAACTGCTCTTCTCTGAGACCACCGTCTGATGTTATTCCTTTTGTATCTCTTTCAGAAATGTGTTTGGTAATTCTTTGTCCCAAAGTAGGTATTGTTTTTTCTGCATACCTCACACAAACTTTAACTGGATTTAATACTGTTCTTTCAACTCAATGTTTATAAAACCTCGTTTAACTTTAGACAGATTTCTTTCTTTTATTTTTAGTACTTGAGCTAACATCAGAAAGCAAAAGCAGGTCAGGGCCTTTGAATTTCACATCTTTAATTTTACAGGCCGCAGCATGGATATCTGATAAAGTGAAGTACTCCACATCTGCAGATTTCTCCACTGCCTTTCACGTGGGGACCCTGAAACTTTTCTTAGTATAAATGAGGTAATCGGTGGGACCCCATTCTAAAGCATTTGCAGTTAATTCTTCTGTATGTCAGTAGAAAGCCAGACAGCTGTGTTACTGCTGTCAAGAAACCCCTCAACGGAATTGGTGTCAAGCAAGTTGACTGCTTCCTGCCTCAGCCCATGGCTTCCCATGAATTTTCTCAAGTCTCTGCTATGCAAAAAAATATCTAGAAAAGAACATAAGAATCTGCCCAAGAGTCCTGACCTAAAAGAGACAGCCAAATTTAAACTCTGATTCCCTTTTCTAAAACTCCAGATGGAGGCCTCCTCTGCCAAGACCACACTAACAACCGTGTTGAGTGAAAGATAGGAAAGAGAGCTGACCACTCTCTCATTAAGTGAGACTTAGGAGATTGAGTTTCACAAGAAATATTGATAACTGATATGGGAGCCATTAAACCTGCCAACATTAGCACTGAGACACTAAGAATGGCCATTGCCAAAAGAAGGTAAAGACTCTTGAAACCAGACTTATGAACTGGAATAAGGTAAATTTGACATTGACACACACCTTCATATAATCAAGCAAATTTTGTGTTAAACTGTACATAACATAAGAACAGCCATACTGGGTCAGACCAAAGGTCCATCTAGCCCAGTATCCTGTCTTCCGACAGTGGCCAATGCCAGGTGCCCCAGAGGGAATGAACAGAATAGGTAATCATCAAGTGATCCATCCCATCACCCATTCCCAGCTTCTGGCAAACAGAGGCTAGGGACCTCATCCCTACTCATCCTGGCTAGTAGCCATTCATGGACCTATTCTCCATGAATTTATCTAAATCTTTTTTGAACCCTGTTATAGTCTTGGCCTTCACAACACCCTCTGGCAAGGAGTTCCACAGGTTGAATGTACGTTGTGTGAAAAAATACTTCCTTTTGTTTGTTTTAAACCTGCCGCCTAATTTCATTTGGTGGCCCCTAGTTCTTGTGTTATCAGAAGGAGTAAATAACACTTCTTTATTTACTCTCTCCACATCAGTCATGATTTTATAGACCTCTATCATATCCCTCCTTAGTCGTCTCTTTTTGAAGCTGAAAAGTCCCAGTCTTGTTAATTTCTCCTCATATGGCAGCCATTCCATGCCCCCTAATCATTTTTGTTGCCCTTTTCTGAACATTTTCCAATTCCAATCTATCTTTTTTGAGACGGGGTGACCACATCTGCACACAGTATTCAAGATGTGGGCGTACCATGGATTTATATAGAGGCAATATGATATTTTCTGTCTTATTATCTATCCCTTTCTTAATGATTCCCAACATTCTGTTCGCTTTTTTGACTGCTGCTGCACATTGAGTGGATGTTTTCAGAGAACTATCCACAATGACTCCAAGATCTTTCTTGAGTGGTAACAGCTAATTTAGACCCCATCATTTTATATGTATAGTTGGGATTATGTTTTCCTATGTGCATTACTTTGCATTTATCAACATTGAATTTCATCTGCCATTTTGTTGCCCAGTCACCCAGTTTTGAGAGATCCTTTTGTAACTGAAATCCAAAATGGAAGATCTAGAAAACCAGAGCTGCTGTTCCAACTGATGTATTGTTGGGATCCCAGAGGATTTAGAAAGATCAGATATAGTACCCTTTACAAACTACCTTCTGCGGTCAGCTTGTTAACAGCAATGAACTCATCAGCCCTTTAGGCCAAAACCTATGGGTAAGTCAGGCAAAAAACCATGAGCAATCATACTAACATTTCTGAGATTTGCAGATAAAAGAATCCTGCCAGTATCTCAGAAAGTTAAAAAAAAAAATGATGTTCATAAAATACTTTTTTGTATGTATTCCAGCATAGAAATGATGGTCAAATATCGATCCTCCCTGATCATGTGTGCTATTCAGCTGACCTGGTCAACTGATTTTTTTCCATAATGGTAAATATTAATTCTTTAAAGACACAGAGGAATTAGAGGCACTTCTTCTGGTCCTGGAGCCTTTCCAGAGCTCATTGAAGTAATGAGTCCTGACTTACATTGCAGGTCTCATCAAGTCGTGAAGATTTTTTGTTTTATGCCATTATAGATGGTTATTTCTGCATCCTGGTGACAGACCTTTTCTGTGAGTCACCTCTTCCCATTAGAAAGTACTGTTTTTGTTTAGGGTCAGCCTTTTGCAACCTTCATGGTGAACAATAGGCATAAATTAATTTTGTCCTAACTAGTTCACTCTTTGGATGTCATAATTTATTATTTTCTGTTAATAAATGAGTGAATGTGTCCTGTATTGTAGATAAAGAATTTTTTTTTCCTTTGAGGAAGTAACAAATCACTTTCTGCAATATTTCCTATGTCCACTCAGAGATCTCTGATCTGTTTGACTACAAAAGAGACATCTCTTACTCCTGCCTGTTTTGTTTGTGGATTCCTTCTTGTCTGGTACGGTCCTCAGTTGTGATATTGTGACAATAGTTATTTTTGTTGCCTTGATTCTTTTATATCTGGATTTCTTACTGTTTACCTGCAAACCAAAAAAGTAGAAGATAATGGGCTTGAGAATGCTGTAAAGGAATTATACTACCAACACTGACACTCCTGATGTAGGTTTCTGGGATGCCGTGCCGCAAAAGAAGTTCTCCAGGGAATATTAATTATAATTATTGAGGGATATAAGAAAGTTCCTGTGAGCTGACTAGCTGACCTTCCTTCATCCTAAGAAATATAGAGTCAAAACAGAAAAAAAATCACTAAGAAGTATCTTTCTGAATCTGCCTTACTGAAGATAATTAAAATCAGAGCTGTAATCAATATATAAGAAACCAACCAAATTGAACATGTTCATAGGATCATAAATATTTGTATTTTTGATAAATCCAATAAATCTGACAAAGTGTTGGCTTGGAAACTGTGCAAACAAAAATTAAACTTGAAATACAGTAGGTTAAAGATCCAAATTTGATATGAGCTGCCTACTTTCTATAATCTCTGCATTACTATGAAGGGGAAAGCAGACACACCTCACCATTTCTAGCATTATGCTTCCCAAGTTCTATTATGCAAAGGTAGAAAGCCTCAGTGCTGCCACTTTTCCTAAAGAGAGAGAGAGTACGATCTCAGACTTGGCCAATGAGGACCACTCAGGACCTTATGGCTTTGTAGTGGCATTTTATTAATCAATGGCAAATCACTTAACTCCTAACCTCAGTAGAGTTTTAGAGAGATTCTCCTCTTGGGGCTTCTCACAGACAGTAGGTACCAGGTGACAATTACTCACTAGAGTCTTATGCTAATTACAATCCTGTTGCACTCCTCAAAGCAGAGGTCAAGATTAGCCTGAGCAATTTAGACAATGTCCTAATTATTTAAATTTTATCAGATGGAATTTATCAGTGACCAGTGCAGTCTTGACAATGTTGTGCTGACTGGTAAATATTCCCCAGTAGGTTCAATTGAAGGCTGATCACACCTTAATTGTATTTCTGAATCCAGAAAAGACTTTGACTGGGTCGAGTGGTCACTTCTGTTCAACCTTATGAGGCCTGTGGGCTCAGGGGTAAGTGTTAAATACCTTGATCTTCTGATAACTCCTAACCCTTCCCAACTATAGATTGTAAAGGATATTTTTTCCAAAGTATCAATAAATCTGTCTGTCTGGGTGGACATTTCTGTCATTTGGCTGGGCTTTATTAATATGGCCAACATGATAGCTTTTCTTTATACACTTTTTGTGTATAGCATACCTCCATGTTATAGTCCTTTTTTTTATGTTTCTGCAGAGTGATTAGTAAGTTTTGTAAGGCAGAATAGGAGACCTAGATAGGATGGAATGCCACTTGTAGCTTCAGAAAAGTGGGAATACTTGCCCTACCTTCTTAATTTTGGGTTGCTATGCTTAGGAGAAAAGCATTCAAGAATGTTAGACTGCTTCATGTTTCATATACACTTGATATTAATGGAAAATGGCCTATTAAGAGCACCTAATATAACCTACAAGTTGCCAGGATTGAGCATCTGTTAGACACTGGAATTATTAGGGTTACACCCGCTGTCTTGTTCAGCATGGAAGCTTGGGTGAAAGATAAAAATGAAAGCAGAATTTCCCAATGTCTTTTCCCATTCACACCCCTTAAATGGTCTTATGTCAGAAGGTCTCATCTTGAAAAATCTCATTGCTGATCTTTCTGAATGTAGCGTAATGAATTTTTTTTGGTCAAAATAAAGGGAAAATCTTTCAGAACATGGAAGAAAGTGTAAAAATAACTTGTAAAGCTGGTCCTCATTTTCAATATTTGCAAAACTGAGATGAAAAACAAAATTGCCACTTTTCACGCAAATGCAGAAGCCAGTATTCTTGTACATGGTACAACCAGGAGTTTTATATCATAAACGTATTGCTGCTTGGTCACTTTATATCACAAGAAAAATCCATTGCATTTGACTGCATTGGAGAGAGGGCTGGTGTCAGCGTAGATCATTGGCTCATTTGTGATGGCTCTACCTGAAGGTTTAATCATTTTGGTCAGCAATTCAATAATGTACCTTGGAAATAACTGGCGTACAGCTATCCTTTACCCTAAAGATTTCTGCTAGGAATTCCCTCTCTGCTCCTTTAATGAGTATCTATGCACATTATTTCATTATAGTAATTAGAAATCAGATTGCCTGTAAGAATCTTGCAACTCTCACCTCCATATTGGATATGTCTGGTTGTATTAGAAACATCACACTAATGGAGAAATTTGGACTTGGTTTCACAGGTATTCTAAAAAGGAAGGCTCAGCTGTCCCTAAGCACCACCATCTCCATACATTTTTGGCATTAACCTAAAACTTAATCAGTTCAGTTCACTCTCTCCCTCCCTCACACAGACATTCACACTTTGCAAACTTTTATCCTCTGTAATCCAACTGACTCAATTCAGTTATAGTGTTTTGAATTTCTTTTTAAATTTTTGCGCTATTATATGTCATTAATATTAACTCTTTGTGTAGACTGAACTTTTATTAAAATCACATTACTCTTATCATTAAAATAATAATGCTGAACCGTATGCCTTACACTAATGTAGCAATTATCACTTGTGGTATAAATATACGTACATATTTCTTTTCTAACCATAAAAATATGTAAACTAACAATCATGGGCTTATCCACTCCTTAGTGTATGAAGAGATCAAGGATGTGAATGATCTTCAGTGACTTCCTGATGCCTCTTCACTGTAGTGCAGATTTTTTCAGTCTTTGAAACTCTGGCTTCCTGCTCCTTCCGCTCAATTTCAATATCTTCCATCTTTCATTGTCTGCCCAGATTATTGGTATGAGGCGTCATACTCTCTATTTTATCTTCCTCAAGTCCTTTTGCTGTTGATATATTGGATGATTGTAAACATGTTTATCCAAAATGTATTTGAGGGACATAGAAAATCACAAATCCAAAGATCATGAGCCCTAGGATACATTATAGAGGAGGAGTAAAAAGAGGAAAGGATGGTTGGACAGAGCAAAGGACTGAGAGTCAGGAGAGAGTTTCCAGACCCATAACAGTGTAACTGTGGAAAAATCCATAAAGATGCTATATGAAGGCATATAGTATACATTTTAATATACACAACACTAGAACAGTACTTATTTCACCAATATGTCATGTGTTTTGTGCCACAGCTATACAGCAATATTACAGATGTTATGTGAGAAACTAGATAGTATATGCAAAACAGTGTTACTAGTGTTATATCTTCTTTTCTCTTTTGTCAACCAGTGGCCATGCACATCAGTTGTATTAATAAACAGACATTTATTTGATCATCTATTTCCAAAGCATATGACAGATAAGTAAGTGTGACAGCTACTAATTTGACCATTGTTATCATTATCATATTACCATTTACTTATTGATGCAACTGAGTGGCAGTATCAATTGCATGTGTCTAATAATGCAACTTCAACACATCTTTTGCAGCAGATAGAGTGGTCCAGCTGTTTGTCATGTTTCAGCTAGTCTGGACCAGGAGAGAGACACTTTTAATACCTTAGAAGAGCCTCTATACTACCCAAAGTAATAATGAATACAGATTATATTGTTGGGTGATTTCTTGAGTGTGTTAGTTTGCTCACAGATTTGTTCCACACCTATGCAGTTGAATAACTGTGAATAACATATAATCAGGTGTCAGAGAAACAGTTGCTGACTGTACATTTTTACAAAATACAGTTATATTCCATCCTACATATCTCCTAGTAAATTATAATTATCCAATCAAGTAGTGCCAAATACAGGTATGTGACTCCGATCTGTCTCTTTCATACTCCCCTTCAAAGTAAAGAGAACAAAATAAAAGCTCAAAGATCACAAGTTCAGAGGTATTAGATATTCTTACATGCTAACAGAGGACATAAAAAGTGTGTGTGGGGGGTAATAAAGTTCAAGACTCTGATAAAGAATAAAGGTGATTAAGTGATTAGACAGCAGACAATAACAATATTTATGAAAAATAAACTTTTGATACTTCTCATCCACAAGAAAGGAAATTTGAAATAGCAAACAGGTTTTTTAAGTTGAAGGTCTGAAAAAAAGGATCGAAGTATCTTTCAGAAACTGCAGACATCTTAGTTTATAAACTGTATGTACTATCAGTAAGCAAAACTGCAAATGGTTCAATATTTTCAAATTTTATCCTAAATGGCAAAAGAAGAGAGAAAGATAACTAAAAAGTAACAGGACCCAAAGCAAAAAGGATTAAATAGTTTAAACTAAAGCTAGTAAGAAGTATGATTGCAATTCATAGGTTAGGCATAGATAACAGATACATAACTTTCAAATAAATTAGGAGTTGTTGTGGGCCTTTCTCTGTGGTATGAAAAACTTATAGGCAAATAACTACACTGGATACATTTCAGTTTTATTTCAAGGAGACATCCTTACAGACATCCCCTGCCGCCAATAACAAGTTTGGATTTTTGCTCTAACTATGAGAATAACCATAGAGTATGCAACATTATGAAAAAGGAGTTTTATTTTTCCCCATTATATGTCATCAGAGATTATCTGGTTCAGGGTTTCTCTAATTTTTTCATTGTACAGACCTCTTGTAAGAGAGAGAGAGATCCTCTTATGGGCCATCTCCCCCTCTGATTTCACTAAAGGTCTCCAGATGTTTGGTTGTTAAAACATTTCAAACTGGGAACCCCCATGTTGTCTCCTGACCACTTTCCGAGAACAGTCATCTAGTTCCTCTATTGAACTAATTTCTTTCTTCGCTTAGTTTTACTGTGATTATCTGTTATTTAAAGCAAGTTAGGCAGATAAAATATAGTTGCTGTTTTCCTGCAGATCTTGTTATTGAATAGTGTTTGCACATTAAGGGCTGTTCAGGTAGATACATACAGAAGAAACTTTCCCAGGATTTTTGCACTGTACTATGTTAGTGTTATTGCTAAGTGCAATGCATTACTGTTGTGGTCTAAAAAGATTGTATTGGAGGTACGCTTTACAGTAACATTTTTTTTTAGGCACAAGAATAGAATTTGGTGTATATAAAGTATCTTTCATAGTCCAGATAGATCACTGCAAATCTGTGTTTTATTCTATATCAGTTCTTATGCTGCACTTGTCACTGTAGTATCTAAGAACCTTCCAGTAGTGTAGTAAGTGATGTGACTAATGTCTGCTACATGTAGTTCATTCTGTCTGTCGTCGTATCCCTGAGGGGAGAATTGTGCATGTTAGTGTTGTGTTTTATTTGGGGTTTGTTTTAAATGTACATGCTACAGGGCAGATTTAGCATGGGTTCATGGGCTTAATTGCACTGTGACGGGGTATACAAACCCCACACTGGTGACGCAAGTGTTAAGGAGTTGTTCTGGACCCAGGAAGTTGTTCTGGACCTCACTCCTGCTGGGCATGCTCACGGTGGAGGGAGAGTTCAAGAGGGAGCAACTCAGCTCAGTCCGGGCTGACTGAGCAGGAGAGCAACTGGATTCTGTAGCCTCCTGTAGAGAAGCCGCAGAGGCTCCAAGAGGCCAGGAGTGGATCTCACAGTCAAGCTGCCGCAGGCCTTTCAGCTGCGTGGGCCGAGGATGACAAATCACTGCAGAGAGGGGAAGAGGCTCCGGAAAGCGACCTAAGAGGACTCCAAGGAGGACCCAAGGACAGACCTGTGGCAAAACAGAGGAACAGAAGCAGGGGTAGGAAATGACCCAAGGAACAGGTGTAAGGCTGCCAGCCCCTAGGCCATGTAGCTGAACCATTAATTTGAAGGCCCCTCGGTTTGAACCCAATGGAGCAGACTCTCGCTTTTGGGCCACAGACTCTCACTGTTGGGTGATATTACCACTCATTCTAGCCGCTAGGCAAGAAGGCCATGGACTGTCACCGTTAGGTGACATTGCCACTGACTCCAGCCGCTAGGCAAGGAGGCCATGGACTCTGGCCACGGGGCGACATAGACCAGAGTATCTCGACTAGGAGTTATTGTGGGCCTTGGACACAAAACCCCCCTGACAGGCAGCCACAGAAATCATGAAATCAAGGGTGCAAAAACAGATAAACAAACTCTTCTCCCAACTCAGTGTGGTGGGAAGGACTCTGAGGGGCCGGTATTGAAGACCAAGCCCACCCTACACTCAGTCAGCAGCAGTGGCTTCTGTCTTGGAGGGCTGGGCCCAGCTCTCCACTTTGGGCATTGTGACCCAGCGCGTGGGGTCCCAGCACCACTCAGGTTTGGCACGGCCACCCTTCTGCTTTCCAGCCATCCCACCCCTGAGATCACCCTTCTACATAAACCTGGAATTAGGGTTGCAGTGCCAACACGGAGGGTGCTGCTGTGGGTGGTTAGTGCCCCGTCAGCAGTTTAGTATAGTATCACCCATTGAATTGAGAAGTTACGTCTGCTCCGCACCACTATTTGTTATGTTAGAGAAGGCAAGTCAAAGAAGCACACGTTGGACTTGGAGTAGAAGGTGATAAGATTTGTGATGGTCCTTAGTTCCTGCGGGATGTTGTTCCACAGTCTTGGTCTGGCCCTCAAGAAAGCTCCATCTCCTGCACTGATGGGATTTACCTTGTGGTAGAAAGTTCTATTTTGTTTGAGGAGCAGAGTGGTCAACCACAGTCATCAACCTGGTCTTCATCTCAGAGCTTTAGGTGATCTTTTAGCTATGATGAACCCAGACCATTGAGCACCTCTGAAGATAAGGACTGAGACCTTAAACTTGACTCAGTATTCTATGGGAAGACAGTGTAGCGAGTGGAGGAGTAGTCACTATAGTGTCTGTAGGCACATTTGGAACCTTTGGGGCCCTTACTAACAGCTCACACATAATTTTGGACATCAGAACCGGTTTTACTGAGAATAAAACTGTTTACTAGGGAACAGAAATTATCATCCTGTCCCTTTAAAAAAAATGCTATGGGGATCTTTAAGTTTCATTTGGATGATGAACAGAGACATGCAGATAAGTCACATGTGGCGAGATCTTTCTCTCAGAGAGACGTGTCCTTACATTTCCTTGCCTGTGGGTCTCTGTGTACTAGAAAGTCTGAGGATCTCATTTGGAACCCGTTCTAGCTCTTTATAATTCACCCTTTTCTATATGAGATTCACTCTGCAACTCAGGAAATCTCATTGAATAACACTGAATTCCTTTAAAAAAGACAATCCCATCATGCAGAACAGATGGAATTTTAAATGTCTAGGTCTGTAATTGGGTATAAGGGAGTCCAAGCAGATGTAATCTACAGACAAATGGAGCAGGTAGGGTTGTGTATAACAGCTAATAATGGCATATAAGATTATCTAAATTAAAGATTTAAAATAGCCCCCGCCTACTCTAACTTGCACCTTCTTCCATCCCTCCATTAGGAAATTACACTATCTTAGACGCTACTATACTCATTTACCAGAGTGTAAATTACATCATCTCTGAATTTGGCCAACCGTGTCTATTAAACTTTCTGGGAAAGTGCTTATCTATTTTAATCTGTTTTAAAACTCGGGGCAACAGCATACAACCATCTCGTTTAAAATTCAGACAGAAAGCACAGAACACTATGTTTCAAATTTAAGTGTTAATATAGCTTCTGGGGCTGTACTTCATACTCACATTATCCTATTTCTGTATTTCATAGTGATAGTTTTAAAGAACATGATTTTCTTCATTGTAATTCCTCAGTAGATCATTACTCTAAGTTAGTTTGGGAACAAATATAGTTCTCCATAACAAGTTTTAACTTGTTAGGAAAGGTTTAGTTTGTAGCACTCAGACCTATTGGTGAGTTGTTTGAATTTTACATTTCTCATCAAAACACATCACAGATATTTAATATATTTGCAACTAAATGTCAAATACTGAACAGCCATTTTGGAAGGGGAAAGACTTATAAAACAAAGTGAATGTTAGTGTTCTTGAATGCAAAATAAAATAATAAAAAACTATCTGGTTAATATAGGCCCAATGTTTGATGACATTGTAAGCATAAGATCTCATGTATTGTTAAAAATATTTGTTTAGTATCTTAAACTCACTCAAATAGATAAAACTTTAAACTTTTATAATACAAGTAGAAGTGAATGGAGTGGCAGTGAAAGATGCCAGATGGAATTTAAAATATGGTATTTATCCCACTGTTGAGAATGCATGCTACTTTGGTAATGTGCATCAACCTCCTCCTGGAGGGACCACCTCACAGAGTGAGAGATTAACTCAGTCTTCAGACAGATTTCATACTTGTCCCTTCAGTACTAAACATCGTCAATCATCTAATCCATTTTGTACTATACATTTTGTACAGACAGATACCTACTCCTAAAAATTGGATTTAGTTCAGTAACTCACTTCGCATAGGTAATTTTTGGTCCCTACAGATCTTTCATGGAGAACCATATGGATGGAACTGTGTGTCTACATGGAGGCCTGTTGAAGTTGTTGGGGCTCTTTGTGAGCGCAGAGGTCTGCCTTAATGGAGTTACAAAAACGTTGTGTCAGAAAATTCTCAGCCAGGTCTATTGGGTACTTGGAGCACCTATGGAATAGTGAACTAGTCATAAAATCTTCCTTTTAGCCATCCAGCTCCCTCTCTTCATCCATTCAGTCCTATACAACTTTATTGCCTTGACTACTTTTTGCTTTTCAACCCTTGACTTAAATGAAGGTCCAAAATTTTAGTGGAAGAGGCTGACTATTACCATTCATCTTCTTGGTGATTATTTTTAATAAAAAGATCAGTGGAGGCCTAGGTTTAATGTAATTTGTAATGAAATAATGAACTTCCTGACTACAGAAGACTGAGCCTTGTCTGATTTCTGGAATGATGAATTGACTCTGTCAACATTTGCAATCTAGTCTAGTGAAATATTTAGCTATGAAAGTTTAATTCTCATTCTTTATTTATGAAAGCAGTGGTAGTGTCACAACATGTTATAATACAAGTGCTATTTTGTGTGATTTATTTTAATGAGTGTCACTTTGTTGATGTGTTTAGTAATTGTTGACCCATATTTAATGCTAAAATCTCTAAGTGTTCTGAAATGTAATAAATCAGTCATTGTATTTAAAAATAAAAATAAAAATCAACAAACCATACCTCTTTGCAGTTGTCTTCTACCTAGGAAAATGCAGTGATCTCAGAGCTGCAAATAGACAGCTGTTAATAGTAGGGCAAGGCAATAGGAGTGGTTTAACCCTGCTGCTTTGCGAACATCATTTTTTAAAAGATGCTTTATATGTTTGTTAAATGTGAATTTAAACTTATGTAAAATACCTACTCTCTATAGAGCTACTCTGGAGATTTTAAGAAACCTCTGTACCATACTGACTTACATACATTTGGGAATAAATGAGACAATGCATTGCTTCTATAGAGCAAGTGTAACCTTATAGGACGTATCTTTTGTGCTTATTATTCAGTAGGTTAGCGGGGTAATGCACAAGGTTTGGTGAGATCAGAACTAGGATTTAGTAGTATTCTAAGAGAGCCATTTAGTTAGGATTCATAGAATAAACCATATCTCTTTCAACTCACTTGTGTAGACAGTTAAAAGACAAATCAGAAAACTTACCAAAATAGCATATATGTACTTTTTTGTTAATTACAAAATCAGGGTTTATTGTAACAGTTTTAGGACTGGTAATAAACTGAATAATAAATATCAAGCCACAAGGCTGTAGTTCCTTTTGTAGTTCTGCTAACAGTATAAACTCCAAAAGTGTTCACAGCTCATAGAAAACTAACTTCTTATATCTGAGTCAATACTCTCTTATTATATTTAGTATGTACTATTTGAAAGTCAATAGACATCCTTTTGTATCTGGAAAAAAGACTGCGGATTTTATAGATTGTATATGTGGTAGTAAAGATAATATATTCCGCTCAGTAAGCTACTGTATGAGCCCTGAAAGGAAGGAGGCCTTCAAAAATAAAAGCCTAGGATACTAATCAAATGATAGCCTGATAGTTAAGGCACAGAACTTGGAGTTAAGAACTCTTGGATTTTCACTTTATGGTGGATGGGATCAGCTGATATTTTGTTTTGATAAAGCAGACATTCTTTGAAAATCCTAACCAAAACCAAATCTTCACACTCCTCACATTTCCAAAAGAAATCCCCAAAAGATGGGCTTTGTAGTATGCCCTGAAGATTACTCCTGGGGGAATTATGCGCCACTGCGGCACGGCAGAAAACTGCCACCACCCTCACCCCGCAGATTCTTTTTGCCCCCTTGCAGAAAATGGTTTCTGTGGGGAAGGAAAGAGAAGCTGCACCAGTGCTTACTCATCCCTCTCCAGCAGCTCAGACGCGTCTGTTCAGGCAGTCAGGGGAGAGGTAAATCACTGAGGGGAGGGAGTCTGGGGATGTCCCGGCTGCCCAGGGATGTTAGTCCCAGCTGAGGGGTGGGGAGAGGAGGAGGAGAATGGAGACGGAGTTCCCTCTCCCCCTTCACTTCCATGCAAAGTGCAGCTGGGGCTGGGCCAAATCAACTCCCAGAAACTTCCCCTGGCTGCAGGAAGCTCTGCACTGTGGAGGAGGGGGGGCTTTGATGCGGGAAAGTCTGGGTGCAGGGGATGAGGCTCAGTGGTGGGGCTGTGGTGGGGTCCAGATGCATGGAGGTTGGGTGTACGGGGGGGGTAGCTCCCCGTACAGAGATCCCTCCCCCCACTCGCACACCTGGAACCCCCCCTGGTCACACACACACCCGCATCAGGAACCCCCCTCACCCACCTACTTGAGAAGTCACCCCTCTTTTGTGTTGTACTGCTTCTAGTTGCAATAACTCCTGCAGTGTATGAAGGAAGGGAAAAGCTGGCAGGACTCCCTTGATTTTGGAATTCACTTTCCTACCTAAACTCCAGCTACAAGCCAATGAACAGCCAGTCCAGACACGGAGGACTGTCATAGGATGTTCACAGTGAGATGCTCCAATTAAAAAGTGGGTTGCAGCATTGTGTACTAGCTTCAGTAGGTTAAAATGAGTGGTTCTAATCTGTTCTTAAAGTGAAAAAGGCCTAGATTTCAGGAAAAATGGCACCTCCTGACCACATGCAGATGTAAAATAGCCACCCAGGTTACACTAATTTCAATGCAGTTCCCAATTTATGAACTTTGATTAAAAAAAAAAAAAAAAAAGGATTGCAGTACTCCCTCAATCAGGAGATGTAATCTCAGCCATGCCCTCCTATGGCTTCCTCCAGCCCACTCTAATCTCCTCAGCCTTGAGTATCAACCAGCTCACTCTCATCCAGGTTGTAATCTCACTCAAATGCAGTGGCAAGAAGCATTTGGCCCTGAAAAAGAGAAGATCTGTAAGATTCTTTTCACTGACTGTTAACTATCTAATGATGTCTATTTAAATGTCAACACAGTTAATGGTTAACTCTTTCCCTGCTGATTGTTTTGCTATAAACTTCCAGCTACTCTGGGATGGTGAAAAAAAGCTTATGTAGAATACTCCCACACTCTCCACTCCTTCTGCAAATCCAGCTCTTTTTTTACATACACAGAGAACTGTTATTAGAGTGGTCTTCTCCTGTTGGAATTAGTATTTATGTAGGATATTATCACAACACTAATTTAACCATAAATTCCTTTTCTAAATCCAAAGGCTGAATAGTAATTATACAATTGCTCTAAACATTCCTGAAAAACCTAAATAACCAATTTTGTACGTTGAAACAGTAACAAAACATTGATAAGCATTTGATCAAGATACTCACAAACAGGTAAAACCTAGGAGTACTTAGACCTATATTGGTTGGCTCGAATGTGGTCCAGCATGTATTAGCAATGAACCCTTTAAGAGTTTACTGTTTTATACCCTTTAACAAACAAGAGATGTCAATTACTTTGTCAATTACTGACTTCAGCTAAAAACCAATTTGAGAGAGTTCACTCTTATTTCCAGTCTTAATCCAGATAAGATTTACAAGCTTCTTTCTCCCCAAGGCCTTTCCTCCCTATATCTTTCCCTCCTTCTTTCTGACCAACAGTTTTTCCTCTGCATCTGGGTTCACATAGGCCCTGATTTTTTTAGATAACACTATGGGTGGAAAGGTCCATGTGGGCTCTTTTGAAGACATTCTCTATGTCTTATTTAAACCCATCTGCAGTCATCCCTATTGGTCAAAGGCCTTCTTTTTAGAAACTTCCCCTTCTTTTATTGTTGTTCTTTGAACCAGACATCCTTCCTACTCCATTCCTTCTGATCTTACAACTCATTACTGTCATGGCCTTTCTTTTACTTGCTAGTTAGTGCTTTTCTTTACAACACGTATTTCTCTAACCAAATTTAAGCTAACCTTAATTCTCTAATTTTATATTTATTCTACATCTCTCCTACTACTACTTTCCCCTCCATTATAACTGCAGCTACCAAGATCCCTCTTGGATGCCACTCCATCTACCAAACCATCTCTGCACATGGGAGAGAGAGAGCCTTACTCCCTGAACTAGCACGTATTCAGAGGAGATGGGGGAAAGTGCAACAGATACTGCAATCCCATGCAGTATCTTTGGGGACCATGTTGTATTTAAGTTTATGTACCACAGTGGGCCAGGGATTGTGTGCAACTCTATAGGGGATGATTATCGCAGCTACTCCAGGAGCCCAAACCACTGGGTGGTCATTAAGGTGAATCAATTAGGTTGTAAATGCCTCCTGACAGGTACCCCCACCTGGGGAGGCTTGTATATTCTGCTTCAAACTGGGTTTTCCAAAGACCAACAAAGAAAGGGCTTCTGATATGAAAAGGCAGTGTTTGTTGACTCAGCCTTGTTTCTGATCCAACAAATGGATAGGATCTTCTCTCCAACGGGAGTCCCAACCCTTGAGGAAAGGTTAGAGCAGAGGTAGGCAACCTATGGCACACGTGCCAAAGGCAGCACGTGAACTGATTTTCAGTGGCACTCACACTGCCCGGGTCCTGGCCACCGGTCCGGGGAGCTCTCCATTTTAATTTAATTTTAAATGAAGCTTCTTAAACATTTTAAAAACCTTATTTACTTTACATACAACAATAGTTTAGTTATATATTATAGACTTATAGAAAGAGACCTTCTAAAAATGTTAAAATGTATTACTGGCACGCAAAACCTTAAATTAGAGTGAATAAATGAAGACTCGGCACACCGCTTCTGAAAGATTGCCGACCCCTGGGTTAGAGTCTTCGGCCTACTAGGGGTCCAAAAGACTGAAGGGTGACTCCTAGTATGTTTAGTGTGTGTTGTGTTGTTCTTATATGTTTTCTCTGAAATGCTTTAACCTTAAGAATAAATGTGCTTGCTTAGAAAGAGTTGTGTGGTAGCTTGTAACTGTTGACAATGCTTTGTTCATAGCCCTTGGGGGGAAAGCAATGCACAGGCACTGGCCTTTAGGCAGACTGGCTTGCTGGGAATATCACAGTGTAAGGCAGCCTTAACCACCCAGAGGGGGAGAGATATGGGTCTCCACCCAAGAGAGGTGATCGCTAAGAGCTGGAAACCTTAAGTAGGTGCCCCCAATATTGAACCCAGTTAGAATTCTCACAAATGCAGACTTGAACATCTCTCACAGTCAACCAAGGAATAAAGTTTGCTGGATGGTACAGGCATCTCAATTTTCCAGGACAGTTACTGTATCATTCTAATACATTGTTCAGCTGTCGTGATGAGCTATGTGGAGATGCTGAAGTGTCCCAGAATATTGTTATGTTTGTGGTGCTTCCTTCCCTAGTGTGACATGCTGAATTTGAGAGTCCCTCTGTTCTCCTGTTTCTGACCTACTGTGTAATGTATACTCTGTGCAGATAAGGCAAAACAGTCTTTCAACTTCAGTAGTCTGTGTAGCCCAACTGCAGAAAAGATTACTGAATTATGAGAATAAAATGTCTTCCATATCGCTACTAGTAATTTTGCATCTTGATTTATCAATTCCCCAAGAGAATTACCATATCTTGCAGATTCAATTAGCAGACTACAACATACAAAGCCTAACTGTTCTCCAAATAGCTGATATGTACAACTGCTGACCTCTGACTTGTTAGAGTTCAGGAGTTACGTTTATGAAATCTACTGTACTCCTCCAGTTTCTTTATCTGGTTGAAGACAGCTTTACTTTTTGCTTCCTACTTCTATATCTGGAAGAACTCAGCAAATGATTAAAACTGTCATACTCTCTGACCATCCCTCTCCACCTTTTTTCAACTTTTAAGAGAAATTCATAAAGCAAAATTCTTAGAGGTAAATTTTCAGCTTGATGGTTTTACTTCTAGTACTCATATGAATATTAATGGGAACCATGCTGCTAAGTTTCACACCTCAGTATGAAAATGTATCCCTTAGTATGCTTTTATTTTCACCATGTTATTGTTGTTTACGCATTTTTTATTACAACTTTATAGTTGTAAGATTCAAATATGAGCAAGCCTTAGAATACATGGAAATGCACTATGGAGAAGCAACGTTTAGAAATAATAGATGCCCAACCAGAATAAAAGAGAAATAGCAGTCTGGAGGCCTAATTGTGGAAACCGTTCCTACCAGGCATAGTACTTACTGTGATGGGGAATCCCAGAGAAGTCAAAGGAGCACTAGGACCCTGGGCTAAAGCCCATTAATAAAAAGCCAAAGACTCCCATTGACTTCAGTGTATGTTGGATGAGGCCCTATGTCTGTGACCTGCACAGAAAGAAGGTTCCTGTCCCCTCTGCTATGTACATTGGCCAAACTGGACAGTCACTACGCAAGAGGATAAATGGACACAAGTCAGATATCAGGAATGGCAATATACAAAAACCTGTAGGAGAACACTTTAACCTCCCTGGCCACACAATAGCAGATGTTAGGGTAGCCATCTTACAGCAAAAAAACTTCAGAACCAGACTCCAAAGAGAAACTGCTGAGCTCCAGTTCATTTGCAAATTTGACACCATCAGATCAGGATTAAACAAAGACTGTGAATGGCTATCCAACTACAGAAGCAGCTTCTCCTCCCTTGGTGTTCACACCTCTACTGCTAGCAGAGCACCTCACCCTCCCTGATTGAACTAACCTCGTTATCGCCACACTGATTTATACCTGCCTCTGGAGATTTCCATTACTTGCATCTGAAGAAGTGAGGTTCTTACCCACGAAAGCTTATGCCCCCAATACTTCTGTTAGTCTTAAAGGTGCCACAGGACCTTCTGAGTCTTTTAAAAATAAATTATAACACTAGTGCTTGTGTTTCCAAACTATAGCTGTATTTTTAGATGTATTCCTAGGTATTGTTTGGGGATTTGGAAATGAAATCAAACTCTACTACTAACAACAAAAGGTACCTCATAAAACAGGTTTCCTCAGAACTCTTGTCTAATTATGCGGATTTCTGGTCTCATGAGACTTATCTCTCTTGCAGTGGCAAACTAAGAACAGAAAGAAAAACACTTCTTTCAAAGGTAAAACTACGTCTCTGGATTTCATAGTGAACCTGAAGCAGCTATATAACATGCTGTGTCACTACAGGTTACAGGTACAATGCTGCCGCTCCACCTTCACCTTTATTTCCCTCTCTCCTAAACAGCACATACCAGTCAATGCTTGTATTCCAGTCGAGAGTGCTATTTCATCATGTTTCTGTAATCCCTATATCTGACCTCCTAGTAGTTCCAGTTCCTCCATTTTAGGCTACTAAGTTTGTATTTGAGGCTTCTCAGTAAAAGTAGCCTGACTTTCAGAGGTGCTGAGCACCTTCAGATCCCACCAACTTTATTTCCTTGAAACTTTTGTTTTACTACATGGATGCACTGAGGAATCTTGAGAAGGTTCTCTTGTCTCACATAAGCACCAAAAGTTCTATTTTTACATTTTTATTTGGTGTAAAATCAGTGGGAAAGATTCGGATGGTTCCATTCTACATAGCCAAATTCTGAGGGTTCCAGTCCACATAGCCAAACACATCTTGAGGCAGAATTTGTCCCATGTGAACAGTGAGATATTATTTATGCACAGACTCAGCTGTTTTCTATCATTCCCATGAAATACTAATATGTTTCCTTACATTAAAAAACATTTAAATTTTGAGAACAAATTATTTTGCTATTCAGTAAATGTGAAAACCTATGTCCCATAGAGTAGTTCCATAACAGAAAGATTCATGGATGAGCATGCATAATTGCATCAGTGAAAAAGAATACCACGTATTGTACTTCACAAATTTTTGGTATATTTTCTCTATTTTTAAATTCTTTTAAGAAAAATACAGTGGAATGATCTTGTTTTCTGGGCTCAGTAACAAAAGAAATGCATGCGTCTTAGCTGTCACTCTATCTGCTCCGGAACAGAGTGATCATAGCTGAAGTGTTCAGTTTAGCCGTGGATAAGTCAACTAATAATAGCAGCCCTGAATAGCTGATGGTGTGGATGAAGTACATCATGCAATAAATAAGTAAACCCAGGACATATACTGTTTATTTCCAGTGCATGGATAGTTTGTAGGGGAAAGCTTGCATAATACATTAAAAATTGCTTGGGATGATTAACTCTGATGTTTTTTCCTATGATTGGACCTTAAAACTGAAACTTTGCATCCCTAAGCTTTTGTAACACTGCTGCATTTTACAGTGCTTCATATCAGGATTCTAGGCTAAAATATTGGAGGCCTTCGTGGTGTCATGCAGCTAATAGTGAAAATTAAAAATTTCTTGCATAAAAAATCAGAACCAGTGACTTTTCAAGCCTTTCCTTGAGGAGACCAAAGCTCAGTTTGGACACTTCATGTTCACTTACCAAATGAAATCTGGTGGCTGAGAAAAGAAAATGTGCTTTAAAGATTTGTCCTACTGCTTCAAAAAGTCAAACAAGCCCTGGGTTCACAAAATGCCCTCTTTTAAAGTTGACTACGTAAACTGTACTTTGAGATATTGCATCTCATTTAAATAAACTGAATCTGTCATTCTGAGATAGGAATCAACTGCTCCCAATAATGGGGAGATGCTGCCATTATTCAAAGCCTGGATCCATAATCACAACTTGGCATAGTTCCTACATGTAAGAACTCAGTTACTCTATTGTCCTGATATTCTGCTGAAAATTTACTTTCAGTGGATACTTAGATGGAAATTTTATAATCCAAAGTATTTTTAACTTTTTTTTTTTCAAATTTGAATGAAAGTGAACATTATATTAATGTCAAGAGAACAAACAAGAGACCCATAAACACATGACAATAACTTGATCCTTATAATAATGGTATCAAAGAAAGATATACTTTATTCAGATATTCTGCTCTAAGGTAAAGCTAAAAGCACTAATGTTTCAGTAGGGTGGCTGTTTCTTTAGGAATCTACTCTGGCAGAAAACAAGTCTGTACATTTAAAATGAGGTGCAAGCACACCTGGTCAATGATGGGCACAACATGTGGCCCTGAAAAAATGCACAGATGGATTTGCATGGATTAGGAAAATACAGTGTGTGGAAATGTGGGTTACACTACAAAATGGATGAGTGTGCTTTTACAGGTGCACCCATTGGCAAGACCTTTGAAAATGTGTCTCTGAATGTCTCAGTAATGGCAGTAGGTTCTTTTCCCATTCTCTGAGTAACAGGTTAGAAGGTAGAGATTCTTCTGGCTTCCATGTAACACCCTTCATAGACAGTCAAAATACAGTGTAAATCCTGGTTTATAGTTGAGAGCTTTTCTGAGGGATAGTGGATTAATGTCAGTGCAAAAAGGATTATTAAGATTTTAGTCCGGGGGTTGGATGGAGAAAAAGTGGAATAGGAGCCTTTAGACTTGTAGCACAGCACAGGCCTTAGAAGATATCATCCATAATTATCTGCTTTTGACTTTTGTGAAGTTTGTACCTAACAGATAGATAGTTTCCTTGTTCTCTGTTTTCGATTATGGCTAAGGTTGATCTTGAATACGTTTGGTGTCATCCTATTCATCAGTGACTACATTGAGCTGCATTTCTCAAACTGCTATTTCTAGGTATTGTCAGGTTGTTGAGTGTAATAGTTCAGGCTGCTCTCATTTTTTTAGATCCCAAGACAGTTAATGCTGTGCCCTTTTTCTATGTGGGTTTATTGTCATCTTTTTTTTTCTTTGCTGTATGGTCTGAAGTAACTGGTGGCAAAATCAACCTTCAGAATGTGGATAAAGGTGTGTGCTGATTAGCCGGTAGTCTGAATAATTTTTATTACAAATTAGTAACTGTCACATTCTAGGATGCAATCCAGACCAGTGAGGGGTTGTGTCATTGCCTGCCCTGCAACCAATGCTTTGCTGTTGTAGCTCCCAACCTTGGCCACTCACAAACAGCCTATCAGACACACCCCCTGAGTGTCTGTGTATAGCCACAGCCCTGGTCCAGCAGCTCTGACCCCAGCAGCCTGTTAGCAACACACCAGTCAAACTCTGGCTTCCACCAGCCTTGGTTAGTACTTGCAATGTGACCCCCAACACCCTCCCAATCTCAAATTTCCCCCCCAAACATGTGTTGTGCACAGTCCAGTCCTCTCCTGGACAGTTCAGATATTAAAGGTCCATTGCCCCTTCAGAGCGTCAATATTCAACAGTTTGTTACTAACAGTTCAGTTTAAATACAGCATTGGTTTAGATACAGAAATAAAACCAGTTTATTAACAAAAGAAGATGAAATCACTTAAAATCCTAAGTATCAGGTATTAAAGTCAGAAATGATTAAAAGAGAAATAAAAATAAAATGCCTTCTAGTAGCTAAAACTTAACAAGCTAGACTTGGATTCAAAGTAAAATTCTTATCACTGTTTCCAGCAACATGGCTGACCAAATTCTCATGTCAGGATGTCCCCCCAAAGTCAAAGGGCTGGTTCCTTTATTGTCTGAGGTGTAAGAGAGAGCAAGCTTGGGCTTTTCTCCCCCTTTCTTTTATAGTCCAACTAACCTTTGAAGTGGATTCTTTTGAGGGTTACCCCTCAAAGCAAAGTTTATTCAAACAGTAAAGAAGGCAACATGGCGTCTACAAGAGCACAGCGCCTCCTTCACCACCTTCTCCTCAACTGTGTTTGCTGAAATGCAAATTTGCTTTATACACAGTAATACACATTTCTTCACTCAGCATACTTCTACCTGGGCAGGGCTGTGTGGTTTTGAACATATGCCAAGAATATCATACAGGAGAACTTTACATATAATGTTACTACATACGTTGCATCATGATATTATTAACCAACGAGTTATTAATTTTCAAATTATACCTCACAAGGCATTTTTTGTACAAAGATTATTACAATAGTGTATGGGAGGTCAATACAAGGGTGCTTTTAGTCACAGTAGCCACTCTTGACATGTCTTTCACACTAGTCTTAACACCTGAGCAGTTTGGGCAGGACCCAGAGAGAGACCCGACAACATCTTAATACGGAAAAATAGCTGTCGGAGGAATAGTTAGTTGCATTATAGAGAGCCCCTGCCAGGATACCACAAACACTCAATTTTTTTAAAATGTAGCGAGCATGTTATTTTTAAAGAAAGCTTTTCTGGATCAAGCCCTCTTTACCTGCCAACTGACCACTACAATTCCATTACCAAAATGTGGTGGGGGAAGGGAGAGGATGTAAAAAACAAACCAGAAGTTGATCCGGTAAAAGATATTACCTCACCTATCTTGTCTCAAACAAACAAACATTAGCTGAGCATTATTGGGTCCTTTATACTGTGTGAAAAATTACTGCTGTACAATCACAACACAAATCTTTCCACATACTGGATGAAAAAAATTAGAAGATAAATACCCCAGGATCTATTTAAAACCAATGCTGTTGATTACGTCTGTATCTGACATCGAATAAAGCCTTCTATTGAACTGGAAGTATTTGCTTCATTAGTTTTCCTCATATTTTCTGAATTGAAAACTCAGCAAAAATTAATGTGGAGCAATTATTTCTAGCAACAGAGAAGTTGCAGCACTCATCTGCAAAGGACAGCAAGAAGCATAAAAATAATTGACAGCAAGTATATGACCAACTTCCTTTTTTTCCTAAAACAGACATTTCCACAGTATTTAAATTAATAACTTTTAATCAGAACAGTGGAAGACATACCTTCTTACTTTCACCAATAGTAGTAGCTCACAATATTCCCTTTATTAACTGCACCTTGTACATTGGTAGTTAATGTCGCAACATCAAGACAGTAAGAGATTATTAGAGTTCTGAAATAACTTGGCCATGCATGGAAATTATCCAAGCAACTATGACCAACTGAAAATGAAGTTTAATAAACTGTATTAAACATCACAAAACAAATACAGGGTACGCATCTTAGTGTCCAATTATGTTTTTAAGTGATGGATGTCTCATACCAAAAAGACTTTCCTCTGCAGTTCTGATAATATAAGATAGGATCCTTAAAACTGTGTTAGTAAACAGCAACCAAATGAGTGAATGGGAAGCTTAAAATAAAGAATACTAAGTCAGCTTTTGTTGGACTATATGTACTTGCATCACATCACCCAGTGTTGACGTGCATCTACTGCTCAGGGGAAAAGTGACTGTTGTGTGCAAGCAGCTCCAACGTATTTTTTAGGAGGGAATTTGTAGGATTCAACTGAACTTTTACAGGAGAACATTTAATTAAGCAGAAAGTAAATACTCAAGTTAGAATTTGGGTACTTTATACCCTGTAGGGTTTGAAATAAAGAGTTTCTGTTCACACACAAATATGTATGTACTAATTTTGCAACAGCATAAAAAGTGCTTTGCAAAAAAATTAATGAAGACAGTAGCTTTGTGATATTGCTGCTCTTTTAAAAGCCTGTTGAAGTGACATTGAAAAAATCACATCTCGCCATATTGTTCTGCACTGTGAGACTAAAATGTCTCCAATGTTTTTACAGTTGGCTCTTCATTTGGCTCTTCCTTCAAAGTGCTGGTGTCCAGTACACTTTGGAGGTCTGTATGTCTGTGACAAAACATGGAACCCAATCAGTAGTGCTAGTGATGTTGAAAAAGCTAGATTGCTAATTCTTTACAGAGCATTGTTGGTAGCTGAGAGAAGAGAAAGAGACAAAAGAGGAACTTTTTATACAGAAAGAGCTCCTCTCAAACAATAGAAGTTGTTGGCTATTACAGTTGCATGTGCTTGTGGATAGATAGAGTGCAAAAGATACAGGTTGAAAGGTACTCAGTAAATTAAAACAACACATTGCAGACATAAATTAATGAAGGATCCACGGAAATCACCATATCAGGTGTGGTAACCTTAGCATGTGCTACATCAAAAAATGTGTTGAACAAGATGAAAGGAGCTGATGAGTTCCTTGAACTCATTTGCAGACTATTCAGGAACTTTTTCAGTGTGTGTGCAAACTGAAGTTTATTTGTAGTAGAAATCTGGAAAGGATAGTCAGTCTTAAAAGGCGCTATTAAAATTCAGGGATAAAACATAAATGCTTTTAGGATAACTCCTCTATGTAAATGATGAACACTGAAAAGACAGAGAAAAAATTAGTATTTCAGAAGATGGAAAGCTCAAAACAGAACAAATCCACTACCCGCTCTGTTAAGATGCATGTTAAACTGAAGAATAAAGTGGCAAGCAAACATCACACTGCTTCCTACCACAGTATCACTGCAGTATGAGATTATCACCACAGTGTCATCAAGCAATCTTGTTGTGGGCCAGACATAGCAAGTAAGTTCTGCAGAAGCACTCATTTATTCTGTCCACTTTCAGAATAAGTAAACACATCTAATCAAATTGACAGAGCCAGGTTTCACAATATCTATTGGAGCAGTTCAGTCAATAGTGATTCTTGGCACTGGAATTGGTGGTGACAACAGCAGTAGTAGAGGTTTTCATGTCACCTCGAGCTCTAGATTCTCAGTACTTTGCATTCAGTATGTTAAAATGATCCAAGAATGCACCTTCTGGGGTCACTCAAAATGTTTTCAGTAAAATAACTACCTCCAAAACAGACATTTGGCAGATTTCTGACAGCTCAGCTCATCACCACTCACTTGTCATTCTCAGTTCCTGATCACTCAGTGCTTTAGATGGAATAGCTCCAGGGCATAAGGACCTATTGGGAATATACTAAGGTTGGCAGTTTTGTTGAGAAGGAAAACACACAGCCAACAAAGTGAAAATACTACTACTACTACTGCTTTAAAGAACAATTGAACAAAGCTGAACAGACTAAAACAAGCACAAAAAGTTCAAGCACGAACACATGGCACAAAACATTGGTAGCCCCCCCTTTTAACTTTTTATTTTAGTAATTTCTTGTAATAGAATTTTGTAAGAAATTGTCAGCAGTGTTATTCCGTTCTCTGTTTTTATGAACAAACTTTCCAAGACCTTAAAAACTGATTGTTTAAAAAAAAAAGGGGGGGGGGGGGAAGGGGCTCCTTATGTGGAAGGCATTGAAGGTAACAAAATATCCTTTGTACCCTAAATATTAGAAGTCCATTTCCCAAATATTAGATACTCCA
Source organism: Terrapene triunguis (assembly GCF_002925995.2). Classification (NCBI taxonomy): domain Eukaryota; kingdom Metazoa; phylum Chordata; order Testudines; family Emydidae; genus Terrapene; species Terrapene triunguis. Next base: position 1,579,965 of record NW_020699449.1, on the reverse strand, counting down.
GCAGCTTTGCCTTATTAGGAATAGATCTGTTAAAAAGTTGATTTTAATAAGTATTTAAATAATTTTTTACCAATATGTCATCCCTATTATTTCAGCATGTTTGTTTCAAAAAGGTAATTTTAAATACACAGCTATCTTCCTGGCGATTTTTTCTCTATTCTGTCCTGGGGGTTGAGGTTGTCCCAGCCTTCCTGTGGATCAAGCCAATCTACAAACCACCTGGATCCACACAGATCCCAGTGTGACACCCTGGCACCCCTTATTCACCATTGTCATATAATTAGGATATGTTTTATACAAAGTATGCCTTGTGAAGTATCATTCTAAAAGTTTTTACCTGCTAGACATTAATATCTCCTTGGATTGTATGTGTTATCATTATATATGAAGTTGTGAAGTTTGGCTATGTATGTGTTACTGAAACATGTCATGAGGTTGAGAACACCCACAAGCAGCCTTTCAGGTACAACAATAAAAAGGCCAAAAAATGTTAATGGCTTATTGAGGAGATGCACACAAGCACAAGGATTACCCCAGGAACTGTGTACGATGGAAACCTCTCAGAGATAGCACTACACAATGGGAACTGTTTGACCCAGATCACAGCAAAAGAGCTTTCTAGCGTGTTGGAAGAAGATATAAAAGGTGGAAATGACATCATGACAGCACCTCACTCTTCCCACAACAACACACCTGAAAGTACCAGAGGAACAGGACTGAACTGGGGGTGGGGAAGTGCTAGTCCCAGGCTAAAGGGATTTCTAGCCTGTCTATGGAAAGTTGGTGGATTGTCTGTATCCTCGGTCAGGGTGAGAGATTACTGATTTAGACTCTATCTAATATTGTAGGCTTAGTTTGCGTTTTGTTTTATTTCTTATGGTAATCTACTTTGATCTGTTTGCTATCACTTATGATCACTTAAAATCTATCTTTTTGTAATTAATACATTTATTTCATGTTTTAATCTAAACTAGTAAGTTTGGATGAAGTGCTTGGGAATCTTAGCTTAGGGGGCTATTGCATTTCCTCTCCACATTGAGGGAGGGTCGAACTCCCTGTGCAGCGCAAGATGGTATAATTTTGGGTTTATACTCCAGTGGCAGGGGAGGAGGTCCTAGGCTGGGAAGTTGGTGTTATTTTGGCTGTAGCCTCTCTATTGTTGGTTCATGCAGTGGCTGGTCAGAGAGCCTGCATGTAACTACAGATGGGTGTGTCCCTACTGGTGTGAATGCTGGAGGAAGTGTAGGACTGGGAGTAGGTCTGCAGTTTGTCACAGCAGCACAGTGTGAGAGGGAGCCCAGGCTGGGGGGTCAGAGGGCTCAGTAGTACCCCAGTTCCAGGAGGGACCCAGGGGGGAACCCGTCACACCCAGGTGATCAGAGGAAGGCTGGAATTCCCTGAAGAGGTTTTGTGCCATGAAATAGATTTCTCCCCTCCCCCATGCTAGGCCTCAGGACACTCTTAAAAGGGGATTCCCTCGACAGAGAGGGGTAATAGCCTTTTTCTGCCTTGAAATCCAGGTATTCAGTGGAAGACAATGTGTAGGTTCTCCACAGCTCCACCCTAATTTATTCACTGCCTACCCCTCCCTTCCATGGTTCCCGAGTCTGCGGTGCAGCCTCTGGGGGGAGTGGCACAGTGTTGCCACAGAATTGACCAAAACTCCATCTGCAGTGGAAAAGGGGATACATGTCCCATGTGTCCCCTGTGGACACAGATCTCAGGGCTTCATTAGGCCCTGGGATTATAAAGATTGGTTTGCATTTGTGTGTGTGTGTGTGTGTGTGTGTGTTGTTAAAATATGAAATAAGCATGTTACTCAAAATTACAGTTTTCCCTAGGAAGTTCAGATATTACCAGTGCCTTCGTATCACTGGTTCAGCTATACTGTGTTACAGAAATTCTGAGATCCTGAAACCCATGTTATAATTTCTCTGGTGTTAAGACATTAGAATGTGTCTAGCAAATGGATTGTATGAATGAGGGAATATTCTTTTATCTGTTAATCCACTCAGTGTTTGGATTTTTTAGAAGTTTATAGTAGCCTCTGAAGCATCTGAAGAGAATACGCAATTATTTCATACTTTAAAATATTATACTCATTCAGTAATTCTGTGAGGCCTTAATGCAGCAAGATACTTAAGCAGGTGAGTAGTCCCATTGAAATCAATAATCACGTGTTTAAAGGGAGTCATATGCTTAAATAACTTGCTTAGCTGGATCCTATCAGGCTTTCTATAAAAGAAATATTTTCAAAAATTCACTGATTGCTTGTCAGAGCAATATGAACAATTTATTGTCATGCCTCCTTTTGGAAGTACTAGCTATGGACTTTGCCATGGTGTGTCTTCTCTTTTAGGCTAGATGTGTGGTTACCTTGAATTGATTTTATAATCTATTGTAGCATTAAGACACAATGAAGCATGTTTTTGAGGTTCATTAGCACATGCCTTGGATATGTGGTGTGGGGAGATAAAACATCATCCAAAGGGCCAAATGGGTCATAAAGAAACTGACAATTGGTGTTAAAAGCCAAATTGCATGCTTGCTGACATTCCTCAATCTCTTTCTGAACTTTTTGTACATCACGTCCATATTACATATTGCTATATCATTACTAATGTACTCATAGGCAAATGCAGAAAATCATTCTTAAACATTTAAAAAGTCATATTATAACATAAAGCTACGTGTTTAATTTTCTGTAAACTATTGTAACTTTAAAGGAAATATATTCATAGAATCATAAAAATGTGGTGCTGGAAGGGATCTTGAGAAATAATCCAGTCCAGTCTTCTTCCCACCCCCCAAAAAAAGCAGGACTATCCCTGACAGGTGTTCGTCTAACCTTATTCTTAGAAACCTCTAGTGACAGGGATTCCACAACCTCACTTGGAAGTCTGTTCCATTATGGAACTATCCTTAGGCCATATCTACACTTACCGGTAGATCAGCACTGCTGCAGTCGATGCAGGTCTGGTGTGTACTCCACCTCCCAGAGGAGTGTAAGGGATGTCAACAGGAGATGCTCTCCCGTCGACACAGCGCAGTGTAGCCACCGCGGGAAGTGGATCTAACTACATCGACATCAGTTATGTTATTCACGTAACTGAAGTTGCATAAGTTAGATCGATTTACCATGATCGTGTAGACTAGCCCATAGAGTTAGAAAGATTTTCCTCATATCTAATCTAAATCTCTCTTGCTGTACATTAAGCTGCTGCTGCTTGTTTTACCTTCAATGGACATGGAAAACAATTGATCACCATCCTCTCTATAACAGCCCTTAACATATCTGAAGACTGTTATCAGCCCCCCATCCCCCACCTCCCCACCCCCAGTCTTCTTTTCAAAGGCTAACCATACCCAGTGTGATACAGTCAGGCCGGATGGCTGTAAGAGGGTAGTGGAACGCAGATACGTTAGCCCTAGAATGTTAAAGGCCTTTTTTCCTACAAACCTAGAAGGGGTTACCTCAGGTTAATTAGAGACACCTGAATCCAATTAAGGGCTGCCTGAGACCTTTTAAAACCCCTCCTCCAGTGAGAGAATGGACACACACTCACTCTCTCTCTCTCTCTCTCTCCTCTCCTGTTACCACGCTAGTAGCTGCAGGAAAGTAGCTTCTCCAGGAGGAGAGGCTGTGTTCCTTCCCATAGGAGAAGCAGAGGCCTTACCAGTGTTGAATAGAGCAGAACTGTTACCTTCTATGTCTTACATATGACACTCCAGTTAATACACACAGAATATTATTGGCCTTTTTTGCAACTTCATCACATTGTTAACTCATTGTCAGCTCCCATTGACATTAATAGCAGCTACTAGGCAATGAACAGTTTGAAAATCAGGTCACTTTTAGATGCCAGAGGGGTTGATCCTACACTCATTGAAGTTAAAGGTAAAACTCCTTATTAACCTCAATGGTACAGGGTAAAGCTTTAAATTAAGATTTAGGAGCCTACTTTCAGACACTCAGTTTAGAAAATCTTGACCAAATTATGTATGCACTTTAATGGAACCCTGCTGCCTCATTTTGTTGTTTTAAAGTGCTCTCATGCCCTGTTTGGGAGATATGGAGAAGTATGCACTGCATCAAGTGATTTTCAGAATTGCCCATCTAGTAAATATAGGCTCTGATTTAGCAAGCTGTTTAATCATGAAGCATATGAATCAATGGAACTAGTCAAATGTGTTTAAAGTTTAGGCACATGCTTAAGAACTTTGCTATTGAAGCCATGAAGAGTATTTTATAAAGCCCAAAAGAGACATCAAATGATCAGCTAACTGATAATGGCTGAATATTGTGAGATGCTGTTTAATGTTGCTGGTGAAAAAGTACAGTCATTATAGGGTGATCTGGTAGCAACCTCAATATTTAGATTGCCTAACATTTTCCATGATCAAATATTTTTGCGACCTTTTTTTCAGAAGCTCTCAGACTTCAGTTGTTTACAGCAGGCCTTGGAAATTTGGCTGGGACAAAGCCCCTGTGACAAGACAAGTGCCTTTTATTTTGTCACATGAAATTCTATTCTGTTATGAACTCAGTTTTACATGTGACAAAACTGATTCACACATACTTTAAGGAACTAATTTTCAGAGGTGTCTAGCACGTGCTGCTCCCATTGACTTCAGCTGGAGTTGTAGATACTCAGCACTTTCGAAACTCAGCCCTATATGACTTCCCCAAGATCAGTGTGGGCCTGATTGTGCCACCTTTACTCATGTTACATAGCACCTTACTCTGCAATTAGCACCATTCACTGTAACGGGGCTAAATTGCAGAGGAAGTTGCTACTCAGTGTGAGTAAGGGTGGCAGAATCATGCTCTCAGAAGTCAACGGGAGAGCCAAGAAAAGAATTCAGGTCTCCAGACTCTCGGTCCATTACTCTATCCATTGGACTTTGCTCTCTACAATAGCTTGGGCTGCATTAACACTTGTGGAATTGTGTCAGTTTACCTTATCTGAGGATCTGGCCCATCGAGTATGTCATCCTACAAGTTCAAGATATAACCCCGGTTGGAAATTGTGTCCAATATTTAGATAGTATTTAACTTAATTTTACCCAGGAATTGTTTTTATCCTGATAAACCATCAGCCATTAATTTAAAACCTGTGTGTACTTAACAAAAATGTTTATTTCCAGAAAACAAAGTACTATTTAAACAAAACAAAAGACAATTAAAAATATTTGCTGAATGTTGCTTATTTTTGGTTCTTCATAAAATCTCTCAAATTAAAAGGTACGTATAATAATAGAATGAAAATCCATTCCATGCAGTACAGTCTGAAGGATGCAGTTTAACTGGAATAATTTTGTATAAAAAATTGCTGTCTCTCTCCCTCTCTTCCTTTCTTTTCTATAAATGTGAGAAATTCGTAGTCTCTTCTTATGTCTCAACATGATAAATGAACTAATTTAAAATATTTTCCATGCCTCATCTGTCCACTCCACAAGCTGTCAATGAGCTTGGATTGGGAGCTTTCATGTCAATAGTCCACAGCGAGCAGTTGTATTATTTTGAAATAAGAATGTTGTTTCCATGGCAAACTTGGAACTTTTTGGAACTGTGCTGATATCCACATACTTTCAGGTTTATGCAAGAAAAATGATACTTTTGTGAGATTTCTAAGGCAAAGGGTCCTTTGTTTGCTTGACCATAATAAAACCCTTGTATTGTTCTTTTTCCTTTTTTGGTCTTTCAGATAGATAGCAATTGGGGAAAAGCAAAAGATGGAGAGAGACATTAGAAATATTGAACTTTATTTTAAACATTAAGCTTTTTGTGTGTGTGTGTGTGTGTCTGCATTTTAGTGTCTTTTCTTTCTTTTTTTTTTTTTTACCATAAAAGTAACAGTTAATGCATTTAAATTTACGGAGGGAATTGATTTGGCAAATGTTTATAATGGCTTAGAACTGTAAGATACACATCACCTTGTTCTGCAACAGGCTCAGATTTTTCTGAGTATTTACTTAGTGGAGTTAATGCAGGAGTGTGGGATGGGAGAAAAGGCTTGGAAAACACTTTTACTGTTTTTGAGATGCTACAGGCTGGTCATTTTGGATTTGTTGAACTTTTTACATTTAATAAAGTATTTTAATGTGCCTTTAGGGGATGCCATAACTTTACTATTCTGCCTTATCACCCTGGTCTGCTTAAATAACACAATGCTCCAGCGAGGTATCACATTAAAGTTGATTCTAGTTAAAAGTAGATTTTGGCTTTTTGCCGAACACTGCACAATTCTCAGTAAGCTTAAATGGTCCCATAAGCTTTTTAACACTCAAGGTTTCCAAACAGGCTGAAATACAGAACTTGTTTAAATATTTTCCCAAAGAATCTTTTTAGTTTTTATATAACTCTTTTCCCCTTTGTACAGGAATAGCCCTTCCCTTCCTGGATTTGACATCTGTACTCATATGGACATTGTTATTAGCTTAGGTGTGACTTACATTGGCCCCCTCTACAGTAAGTTGAACCAGGTGATTCTTGGCTAGTGGCACAACCCCACTAAACTATGGCTGTCCTTCTCATATATTATAATGTTCTGCCCACAATAGCCCCCCTTCAACAGAGAATACGCCATCAAGCAGCTGCGTCCCCAGTCTTTGCCAGTGTACTGCACATGCGTAACATTTTCCTTCCCAGAGGCAGAGTGCATTCACCTACATAATTGGCCATGACCTCTTCTTGCCCAGAGCATAGGGACTCAAGTCCATTCCCATTTCCAAATGTTTTAAGACACAAGGCAGCACATTGCTGTCATGCCAGTGGGCAAGCCTCAGGGTAGATGAAATTTTGATACAAGTACTTGCATCATCATCAGAGGTTTCTGTTCGAGCTTGACAAGATTCCTGTTTCTAAATATTTGAACATGCAGGTCTTAAATGCAACTATGTCTGTCTCAGGACTGTTTCCATCTGTGGTGGTGGGTGTTGTTGGGTTTTTTTGTGTTTTTTTTTTTAAATTTAAATTATCTCTTTTGAGTCTTTGTAGGGAAAAAAGAAAATGTTTATCTTTTTAGCTTATTGATATCAGCCTGCAGGCTAGCTGTTCTCAGAAGGATGGAAAATATATTGGTTAAGAGATGCAGGCACCTATTTTGTGATAAAGAATTTCTTTGCATTTTTTCCCAGTAAAGTAAATTGCTTGCAGGATATTGCTAAGAATGTAATCCTTTCAGTGCTGCATCTCAGTAGATCTAGTTTAAACTGCTTTCTCTTATTACAGAGTAAAGTTGTGTGTGTATGTGTTTTTCTGCAAGTATATCATCTGCAGAAACATTGACTTCTCATGTAACAAATATAAATAACTAGATTTCTTGTCTGACCAGTGCTTTATATAAAAATGCAGTTGAAGTCCAAAAATGGCCTGGAAAAACAATGTCACTTCATGCCAAATTTTACAAGTCCTAGATGATCCCAGGATCCCTTCTCTACAGGAATTAGTCAAACCCAAAAGTCATAAGTAGTATTTCCACCACCCTTGAGAGGTGTTAGGAAGTGCCCCTTTCATTTCCAACATTTTAATTTCCAACAGGTTACATAGGAGTCCTTCTGGAGAGAGGGCAACTTTAATTTAGCACTGCGCTCCACAGCCACCACACTGGTGGTGACTGCATCAGAGATGCACTGAACAGAGGCATAATCTGGTTGCTTTGGCATAACCCCCACCCAGTCAGTACAAAAACAGCCTGGCCCCCTGGGTGCTTTACCCCTGCAGTCTCCCTTTATATAAAATTTGAATTGATCACACATGAAGCTTCTGTGTTGAATAAGAAAAAGCACTTTAATAAATAAACTTTCTTCCTGAAGGATATTAAAAACCAGATTCTTTCCAGCCTCCCTTATTTGCCTTGCTATGAATGTGCTCCTTTGGCACCAATGTCAATCATGTTTGGCTTTCATTTCATAATGCTTGCAAGTTGCACCTAACACAAGCATGATGCTACTTTTAAATGTCACCTTTTAGTGTTGTGTTAAATTCATTTGTATGGTGTGATGCTGAAATGAAAGGGGAAAAATGACAAGAAAATAATGAAGCAGGAAAGGCAAATGTAATATTTCAAAGCCATGTCTGGCAAAGAGATGTAGTTTGTCCTGTAGTAAAAATACATTTGAAAATACATAAAAGGTATACAGGAGACTAACGTTAAGCTGAAATCGTAACCCTTTCTTTTTAAAGTAATAGCTCACAGTCACATATTCATATTTCAGTAAGCAAATTAAGTAGGAAGTGGGCAAGGGAAGCAGTTGGTGGTGACTGAGTTCTTACAGAAGCACCTGGTATAGATTGCATTTGGAGAAAACTGTGTTCATTGGCTGACTACCAGGAACAAATAAACTATAAATGTTGTGATTCTACTTTTAGAAAAGGAGTTTTGGTGATTTATCAATTTATATTTTCCTTTTGGTATTTGGTGGTGCTTCAACATAACCTATTTATGCAGAAAGTTGTGTAGATGTGTGTGCATAGGATGAACTTCTCAAAAGTTTTGTCCACCCCTGTATAAGGAATATAAAACACTGGTGTACTTGCTGAGTATGCTGGGCAGATTATGTAAATGAAGGTCAACAGTACTGATCTCAGCCTGTTTTTTGGGTCCTGGGGGAGATCACGCAAGCCCCCTTGTTAAAATTCTGCCAGTAGTGTTGGGGAATTTCTCCATTTTGGATGGTGTAGCCTGCTTTCTAAATCACCCCTGCCAGGGACAACTTTAAAAATACTTCTGGAAGGAACAGTTTATTGTTTTGGAATTCATCAAATTGTACCAAACTGCAAGAATATTTTTTTTTAATCCACAGAAGATTGATCTGAGAGGTAGATCAGGTAGAACAGTGATTGGCACCAATATAAGACAACCTGGATTGATTGTTGGAGAGAGAGAGCACCCTATAAAGTTTCTTTCTTTCTTTCTTTCTTTCTTTCCCCACGCCCCTATTTCCAGTTACAAAACTTGATCAGTATGTGATGTATATTTTCAGGAAGATTCCCTTAGCATAGATTATTTTTGTGAATTTTATAATATTGTGTAGTAAATTCCATTTCACGATTTGCTGCTTCTTGCCAAGGCATAGAAATGTTTGGGAAAAAATTAATAATCCAAATCATTATTTAAAAAAAAAAAAAACCCTTAACCTCCACTTATCTGTTTAAGTTCTTGCCCTCAGAGAGCATGTTACTGTTTAATTCATGATCCTGCTAGAGACTGGGATTTTGTTTGTAAATATTAATCTCTTTGGGGAAAGCAATATCAAATTGTTTATATAAGGATGCACAAAATTCATTATGTAAACTATCAGCAAGCTTTTTTCTGAAAAATACTGGCATCTTTTTCACCCCCCTCTCATGGCCATTCTTTTAAATCCATTCTCTCTCTGCATTTGGAGTCTATTGTTATTAAATAACTGTTCTCTGATTATGAAATCCATTTACCTCAGAACACTTTTTATTTGGAGGGCAAAGAGCAGCATCTACAAAATCTCAGTGAAATATCAGTGTATTATTCTGTCCTATATTCTTAATCTACAGTTATATAAACAATTTTATTTATTCTCTATTTGGTATTGCATCTGGATCTGTGATTAAGATTGATCCTCAGCCTCTTTCTCCCATACATTTTACTTTGTAAAAATATCTAGCAAACATTAAATCATAATGATATTCTTCAGGGGTATCTAAGAAACTGAATGTGCTTTACCAGATAAGAACAGCCTTAGTTTACCCTTACGGGAACATCAGGATAGTGAATTACTATAGCTATCAAATGAATGTTGAGTAAGCATGAATGCATTTCAGTAAACGTATTGTTATTTTTGGCAAACTGAAAATGCAGAGATTCATTGTGTTGACGAGGAATCTGAATTTGAAATACCTGTTGTAAATACATCATTTTGTTACCTTTTGTCATTTTTCATCATCTCCATATTCATATGCTCAGGTTAATTTAAATTTGGATTAAATTGCTTAATTTTCTTACAACTTTGGAGTATACTACTATGTACTCTAAAATATGTTACATCTTATTTTCTCAGGTGCATCTTTATACCAGATGTAATCTTTGATTTATCACTCTAACAAACCTTGAGACTATCCCTTGAACCCACCAATTTCAAAAGGTGGGAAAGATCAGACCTGTAAATATCATCAATCTCAAGGAGAATTTTCAAAACCCTGCACAGCGAGGGCAAGATTGTTGGTTGCCCTGTATGCCCATGCAGAGAAATATGGGGATGTAAGGCATTCCCTTACTCCCCTACACTGGCTACCTACCCTCTACACTATGTGCCAGCCTGAAGCAGCTGAGCCAGCACAGAGGAGGCGGTAATCTGTGCAGGTGTAGGGCTGGAATAGACTACTTCCCTGCTAGTGTGAGGTGGAACAAGAGACTAAATTGTGACCAGGGCCGGATTTACACCTTACGCACTCCGAGGCACAGCATCTTCAGTGCCCCCCCGCCTACAGCTGACCTTCATGTTTTCTGTAAAAAAAAAAAAAAAACACAAAAAAAAACCTTTTTACCCACTTTTAACTTTTAGATGCCCCTAGGCACGTGCTTACTGTGCCTAATTGGAAATCCAGCCCTGATTGTGACTCTGAGTTAGAGAGAATCTTCGCAGGAAAAATACTACTAGGCTTTGAAGGATTAGCTTTGGGGTGGGGGTAAATGTCGATTACACTGTACACACACAATCCAACAAAAACTTTGCTTCCATCAATGATGATCTAAATTGACAAAATAAGCAAAATGCTGCTTGAAAACTTATTAGCGTTTGATTTAACAATATTTACTTCGTATATTTTGACATGTGATGCTAACAATTTGTGTTTTAATGATAATAAAGCTTTAACTTTTTGAATCTCAGTGCCTACTGTCATTAAGTAATTGTCTGACCACCCCCTCATCTCCCCCCATGATTTCCCACAAGTATGAAAATTTAGTTAGATAAAAATGCTTAAAATAAACTTCAATATTATCTGTCAAAATTATATTTTTAAAAATGAATTCTGTTAAACTTAATTATTATAATCATTGGTTACACTCAGGTTGGTTAATTTCACACTCAAGTATTAGGTTTGTGCACACAAATATGGAGGAAGCCCAGGCCGTGGGAGTATGCATCTTGGGCCTTGTCCTGTGGGGTGCCAAGGGTATTCTGCAGCATGCAAGATAAGGCCCATTTTGTGTAATGAACCTATTTTACAGAAAATCTCACCCTCAAAGAATAAGCAATCTCCGTTTTTGCATTCTCATGATCCCTCTCTTCCTTCCTTGCACTTTGGGTTTCCTTTCTCTGTTTTTCTCTGCCCATCATCCTTGTTTTTTCTCTGAAAGAATTTCTGTCTTTTTTAAACTCTATTTTCTTATAATTCTTTTGAAATATAGAATAATAGTGAAATAGACACTATATGTAATGAACATACAGTGGGAAAAGGTTACTTACAGGAAAGAAAATAACACACTGCAACCACCATCCACTAAAGCCCAGAGTTTATAAGTGCTTATAAGGAATAAATTATCAGGAACAGTTTGAGGGAGGAAGCAATTACCAACAGGTGTCACAGAGAGCACTGTTCAATTTATAACTAACATCTAATATGTACCAGTTCACTATTAAGTTCTTGAACAAGGATCCAAATCACTAAGGGGAGAAAATTATCATTTTCTCTACTTTTTTTGTTAGCTAAATATGGAGTATTAAATAGCTTTTAGGGCCTACATTTTTAAAAGCGCATGCGCATTTTCTCCTGTCCAGAGCTGTGGACATGCTGCCTGGTACACATGTGTAAATCAGGGATTTGCTCATGCCCATGCCTTTTCACTTGCGCTACCTCAACTTGTATTTGTGCTTTAGTGTGTGTCTGTCATCTTGAGGCTGAGCAGTATCAGAATTATCCAAAAGTTACTACAAAATAAAGGACATAGCATCTTCAAAATCATAAGAAATTTATTTTATTGTGGTATATATCAGTCTTAGTACCTTTCAGTTATGCCTTCTGAGGGAGATCTCATGCTTAGACTAATAATTGGTTTTGTGTGCCCTAGGTTCAGGAAAAAAAATAGATCTTCTCTCCCTGAATATACAGTAACTCTCCTGTCTCTTCCTAATCTTATCCATGATTCCTTTTCGTACTTGAATTAAAAATAATAATGTACCACCAGAGATAAGTGTGTCCTTGGAGTTAATTGGTATAATACATGCCTTCTCTTGATTCAGCAATAAAGTGGACACATCTCATTGTTAGAAATACAATAAGCTTTTTTTCAATTCATATAATTCTAAATCTGCACTACCAACTTACTTAGGGCCAGATTCTTGTCTCAGTTACACTAGTGTAAATCCAGAGTAACTTCACTTAAGTTAGTAGTTACTAAGATTTACACCAGTAAAACTGAGATCAGAATCTGCTCCTTAATACTTTGCAAGTTTATTTTCTTAAAGCCTTCCCCTTACTCGCAATGATCAAGCATAGCATATGCACTGTAGTTTCCAGCATTTTTGAATGATTAAGGGAAGAGTTTTCTTAATAAAGCTTCTGAAATTATTCCTGGAACTCTCGTATGAACAGGCTTTTTCGCCAGATTTCTAGTATTCTCTAGTTTGAGCTAAGTAAATAATACTGTGAGAAAATGCCGTGCGTGTGTGTGTGTGTGCAGTATTTCAGTGTGTCCACATTAGTATATTAAGGGATTGAAAAGAGGGGAAGAAGTGAACCTCAATGAATTTTTAAACCTAAAAAATAGTTTGGGTAAAGTTCTTATTTTAATCTGTATTGATTTGGCCGTCTACCGATATCTCAGCCTCTACACCCTTCGTTTAGATCTCTTCTGACCTTATCATTTGGCTATTACCCGGTTCCAAGGTCTGTGTTTTCCGAAGCATGTTTCCAAATCCTCCTGAACTTGTGTCACAGTTTTCCCATGTCTTTCATTTCATGTTTCTCAGCTCTTCCACTTCTTGAAGCAGAGAGAGTCTGGCAAATCATGTGACTCATGTTATGTAGAATAGCTAATTTTAATTCAACCCTTTTTTTGATGCATGAACCAATTAATTATAACACTATGTACTTCCTGTGTTAATTTTTTTCTTTGTTTTGCATAGGACATTTTTATACGTTGTTGTACAAACATATACAATAGTTCATCTTATAATTTCTTAGTGTCTTGGTTCTTGTTACCATCCTAAAATGCTGGCTATAGAACAATTTGATGCGGATGTTCTAGGTGGGGCAGGTAGCGCTGCCTGTACTTACAGTTGCCCAACACTTCGAATTATAAGACCCTTGGTTCAATGAGTTAGAACTTCACCAAATTTTAACCATTTGGGCAAAAATGCCAGATTTCTCAATTGAGCTGCTGCTGCTTTTTTTTAAGTTCCAGCAATAATGGTGTAGCCATTTCAGAGAAGATGAGTGAAAATACATTTGCTCATGTTTAAAATATTCTTGCAACCACTCTGCTGAAAAGCTCTAGCACTTCCATGCTTACTAGCAAGGATTTGATATTTTTCAGGGTGACCTCCCTGTGTCAGGTATGTGCCTTTTGCCATCCCCGGGAAAATCAGCCCACATTTGGCCAAGTTATAGGCCTCTGAAAAATTCCACTTCACACATTCTCAGTAAAGGTTTAGTAGAGTTTGGCAGCTAAATTCTCTGGAGCATTTGCCATCCTCTCACAGTTTCCTACATGCCAACCAGACTGTGGATGCATCATATTCACAGAACAACTGAGCATTCTCCATTTCATATCTGCCAGGGGCTGAACAGGACTTTCCCTGCAATTGCTCCTCAAAGCTGGGGGTTGCTTAGATACTGGGCACCAGAACTGAGAGCAGGGAAACAGTCTCTCCTTTGCTCTCACTGCACCCCTTGCTGGTGCCCAGAGGGACAGGAGCAGAGTGATGGGATAGAAAGGCAGGAGCCGATGATGGGAGAAGATAAGAGCAAGGGGCAAGGACAGGAACTGTTGAGTGGGGTAGCATAGGAGCAAGGGGGCATGGGCAAAAGCTAAAGACTGGGCAGGAGCAGGAGTTGATTTTAGAGGCAGACAGGTGCCAGAGAGGATAACAGTGGGGACGAAGGGATAAGGGCAGTGACTTGGGAGGGAAATATAAGAGCGGAAAGGGACATAGATAGGCTCAAGGCACAGGGGGCAGAAGGCTCTGAAATCATTATAACACAGTCCCCTACTGAACATGGATCCCACCCCCTGCTGCTGACCCTGTGGGGAGTCAGTACAATTACACAGGATGAAATTTTTGTTTTTCAATTTTTACGTTTTTTAAAGTTTGTGAAATTACATTAAAATGGGATCTAATGAACTAAATAAGCGACTGGGAGGTAGAAAGTCCTGAGTGCTGATCCCATTACTATGCAGGCTTGGGAAAGTCATTTAACCTTTCTGTCTCTGTTTCCCTCTCCATTTAATGCGAATAATAATACTTGCCTTGAAAGGGTAGTTAAATGTTTGTAAAGCATTTTGAAAACTTTGGATGAAAGGCTTACAAGACCAATGTATTAATTTTACAGTGTTTTACTCCTATGAGGCACTGAACGTTGTGGGTTCACTTCCTTAGTCTGCTCATGCTTTGTATTCTAACTTTACTTTTGAGGATGACTTGAACCAACAAATTCACCACTCTGGCAGCGTTTGCTGTGACAGTTACATAAGTTCAAGGCAATCCCATCATACAATGTTGAGTTGGTGAAGTTCACTGATGACTCTTTAGTGAGGTGCTTTGTAAAAACTATTGGTAAATTTAGAGCGATGAAAGGAATCAGTAGTACTTCAACACCACATAGTCAGATTGTGGAATTCACTACTGCCAAGGCCATTGGGTAAAATAGTGAGGGTGGATTTTAAAATATTGTGATAATCAATTACATATTTCTTGTTTTATAAGCTATGATGAGGGTAAGCAGGAAAGAGCTATATCCCCATGTACAGTATTACACAATTGGCAATACATAGTAACGGAGTATTTCTCCATCTGACATATTGGTTATTGGCTAGTTCTGGCAGTAGGATACCAGACTTCATGGACAAATTGTTTTATTCAGCGAGGCAGAGCCTGTCTCTCTCATTTCTCCCATCCCCCAATGACTATTTTGAACACACAGGAACATAACAGAGGGTACGTATTTTAGTTTTATTGTTGTCACACATAATGATTATTTTTGAAGAATTATATTAACAATTTGCTCACTTTGGGAGAAAGGGTTGATTTGTAGGGCAGTGCATGGGATTTAGAATCAAAATGATTAATAATGATCAACTACATATCAGATTCCCCACTGCGGCACCAAAACCATTAACTCTTTGTGTGTCCATAAAGAAAGACAAAAATGCTGACTTAGAGTTACAGTATATTACAAGGTTTATTTGCAATTCAGAAAAGTTTGTTCTTTTTCAATACAGCTGAGCTGTAAAATGTAGTCAATAAAACGTGGAAATTAGCTAAGTTACGGTAGTTTAGTTGACATTCTGTTCTGTTTTGTTCGTACAGAAATGTATCTTCTGCAGACAGAGAATGAAGAAATTTTCCGGTGCCTGCATACAGTGTTCTTATGGGCGTTGTCCAGCTTCCTTCCACGTTACTTGTGCCCATGCTGCAGGGGTGCTGATGGAGCCTGATGACTGGCCTTATGTTGTCTACATCACATGTTTCAGACACAAGATCAATCAAAATGTGGTAAGGAACTTCTTCCTTTCTTTCTAACAAAAAATAAAATATGCTGTGGATAGTCTTTGCATTTTAAAAGTGTAATTAAGGCAGGAATTTACTTAGCTGTCTAGGGAAAATGAAGGAAGTGGGTTATGTTTAAAAGATTGCTCCATCTATATTCTTTTCATATACAGGAGGTCATTATATTTTGACAGTTTCTCCTTATGTCTGGAGCTTGGAGAGATGTTCATACTCAAACAGTGGTTGATAGGTCTGACATACTTTTCCATTAGGACCATTACAGTATGTATGGCTTCACCACCACAATAAATCAATACAGTCTCCTTTTTTTAATGTTCAGGGTAGTACAAATACCTGCATTTATTACAAAAACCCAGATTAAATATTATGAATATCCAATATAAAAATATTGCACATATAACATACTTATTCAGCATTCCCAATAAAACCTTGCAAATGTCCTTTCAAAATTTCAGTACTGACTGACAATAGTTATACAAAGTATGAGTAAAACTCCATGTTCTTTGTTACAATGCCAGACGTTCCCATCAACGCTGAGAAAGAGCCTTTTAATGTTAGCTGTAATGTACACTCCATTCACAATATTGTCATTAACGGTCTTGTAGATCTTAATGCATTTTGTTCCACTTTATTTCTGTCACTTCTAGTGGGAGATGCTTAACCATTCTGTATTTTTTAAATTATATTTGAATTATTCCTTAACATTGTTCAGTCAGAAGAAATACATAATAGAATCTTTGCATGGAAAACACCCATTTGATCATTTAATCCAGTGTTTTTCAGACTTTTCATGTTGGTGACCCCTCATTCAAAGTCAAATTTTTTGCAGCCCTCCCTCCTTACATTTACTATGGACGTAAATGTGTCATTGATAGCAATGATAAATCTATATAACCTGTTTATTTTGTGTTTTGAGAAGTTGACCGAGAATACTTGACCTCAAAGCGGAAGGGTGTGCAGGAAGTTGAAGAGTACGATTTTGTTTGCTTTAGATTGTAATAACATTTTCAACACCACACAACCCCGGGCCCACAGGAGAATTAATCCGGCCCTGCTTGGGATAGATGGCAATTGAATGGCCCTCCAGTTTTTGCCCTGGCTGAGGTCTCCTTTTTTTGGCAGCTTCAATGGTTGGGTGCTTTTATACTTACTTTTTCTAAGCCAACCCTTGCTGCTCCTTACTCATATTTTGTTTTTTTCTGAACTCCATCTAATTTGTCTGTGCCTTTCTGTTACTGAGGTATCCAGAGTAACCAGCCACACTAACAAAGCACATCATTCTCTTATGCCTTTTTTCCCTCTAGACTGTAAGCCTGTCAGGGCAGGGATTATCTTTTTCTATGTTTGTACAGCACCCAGCACAACGAGCCCCCATCCTGACCTGGGTCTTATCCCTGCTTCCATAATATAAATATTTATTAATAAGGCTAATAATAATAATGCCTGTAAATTGTTAGTAAAGTAAGGTGGAACATGAAGCATTCACATTTTCTGTCTGTCTGTCTAATATGCACAGTATATTACATCTGCAATTTATCAGTATACTTTATTGACATACATTTAAACTGGGGTGCTGTAAACAATTGTTAAATGATAATTATTTTGTGCTCTAGAAGCCAAAACAAATGTTAGTCTGATACAACACTATTATGATAAAATGGACTCCCACAAAAATCCTTCATTTTTTCCCCAATGGTTTTCTTGATCTATATTTGGTGTTATTAAAGGAAAAATAAAAATGACATTGAGAAACAGCATCTTGCACAACCACTTGTGATGTGTATGGGATGCATGGTCAGACTGGCTTGGATAAAAATAAAGATCAATCCAGCCTCTCCCAAAACTCAGAGCCAACAATATACCTTTACAGGAGGAGTTTGGGTTGATTGGCTTATTTTTTGTGGCCAGAACCAAAAAACCACGAGGGAAAGATAGGCTATTCTTGTGTGTGCTTTATTGGACAAAATCTTGGAGATATCAGAAATACTATGAGAGCCTTTCCTTCTGTAATTTTAACATGATTTTGAGACAAAGGAGGTTGACATGCGTTTGTATATGCTTTGATTTAATGCCCTACCTTTTGGATAATTAATCTAATCAAATCTCCAAACTTTCAGAAGTTTGTTCACCATTAATTTTCTTATTAGACCTTTATCCTTTCTGTTAGCTATTCTTTCATGCGGAGATTATACTGCCCTTTGCCATTTGGCACAACAGCACTTCTCTGTTTGTAATGAACCTTTCTTGTTTGTCCATCACTTTAACTTACATTGTATTGTTTGAAAGCAAAATAATTAAACAATGAGCACTGACTTTTTAAACTAGTTTTGCAATTTTAAAGAGAATAGAATAGAGATTAAAAAATAGAATATGTCAGAGCAAATCTGTACAGATATTCAGCTATTCAATAAACCACACATATGGCAAGATGCCACTATCCCTGCTCATGGAGAAAGCAAAACAATAATTAGCTGGTGTTATCTTAATAAAGTTGTCCCAAAATGCATTATGAGAGTTATTTGTTATTACCTAGGTCAAGGTTGAAAGAAAAATAAGAGTTCATTTTTTATTTAGGTTGGAGGAGGGGTGTGTGACAATTATCTAAGATAGTATTGTAATATATAAATTGCAATATGTAATTTTAAGCTATGTAAATCAGGGAGATTGCTTGACCAAAAGCCTATTCCCTCCTACACACACACACACACACACACACACACTTACTTACTTACTTACTTTTACTTTACTGCATAATTTTAATATATCCCTTAACCTGAGTTATCGAGTCTCCGCCCACTGCAATGCTGACATTTTGTTTTGAGCCTGAATTATTTAGCAGTATAGTTAGTCTCCAACAAATTATGTTTAGATTATTTATCACAGTAGTCTCATAAACCTTTCTGACCTGGGGTCACAGCCTTTCTGAATCGTCGTGGTTATTTCTTCCTAGGTTACAGTTTTAATATCAACCATTGGCAAATTTGGCTTGTATTTTATGCTAAATAGAGATGGAGAAGGTAGGTGGGGAAGTAATACCAGTACCTATATAGTGTTTCAAAATGTAGTAAAAATAAATTGAATTTGGACTTTTAAATGTCGTGCTGCATTTTCAAAATCTTTCTCTTTGTGGGCCAAATTTTCAAATATGAGCGCTAATACTGTGCCTGCCAAAATGTATGGATGCTCCCTTTAGGTGTGCAAGCAGGCATTTCATCATGTAGACTGGGTAATTGCATGCCTAAAGGAATACACATCTATACTGTCACCCATTCTGCACACACAAATACTGGTTTGCTTGCAGTAAAGTAAATTTTGTGTGCAAAAATGGTTGTTTCATATTTTTTCATAGAAACAATGTATTATTTTGCATATGTAAATTTGAAAATATTGTTGCATAGGCAGTTCTCATCACGGTTATGAATGTTTAGATGACTAAACAATTGACTTAGTAATCTTTTATATTATTTATGTGCATATATAAAAGGAGAAAAGCCTCAACTGACTCATTTTTCCTGTTAAGATTCTTTTAGGAATTTGGATTAGAATAAAGACCCTTATAAGGATCAGCAGGCAATATTTTTGAGGGACAAACTGGAAAATAGTAGCTATTCCTTTTTGGACCTCAGCCATTAATATGTTTTAAATAAAGATAACCAACATTTTTGGATTAATTTAAGACCATGGTTCTCAGCCAGAAGTACATGTACTTCTGGGGGTAGGCAGAGGTCTCAACTCAATTCATCCAGATACTCAACTCATCCAGATCAGTGTTTCTCAGCCTGGGGGTTGCGACCCTCGGGGGGGGGCGGGGAGTCACAGGATGGGTTTAGAGGGGTTGCAAGTGCAGGGCTGGCATTAAGGGTGGCAAGCAAGGCAATTGCCCGGGGCCCTGCACCACAGGGAACCCAGTGAAGCTAAGTTACATGCTTCAGCTCTGGGCGGTGGGTCTCAGACTTCAGCCCCACTGCCTCAAACTCTGGCTTCAGACAAGGCTCACAAGTGAAAAACAGGCTCAAGTGTCACACTGAAATGTAAGTACAATATTTATACTCCAATCAATGTATTTTATAATTATATGGTAAAAATGAGAAAGTCGGCAATTTTTCAGTAACAGTGTGCTGTGACACTTTTGTATTTTTATGCCTGATTTTGTAAACAAGTAGTTTTTAAGTGAGGTGAAAATTGGGGTACGCAAGACAAATCAGACTCCTGAAAGGGGTGCATTAGTTTCAGACAACAGAATCCTATAGCTCATGCTCTAAGGAGAGCTAGTCATTGTGGCTAGATCTCCATACCTTGCATAACTAAAGATCCCCTTGAAATCAATGACTGTTAAGTGGGCTTGGAATGTAGGATCAGGCCATAAAAATGAGGAGGCGGGAAGGGAAGTTTAGTATACAGCTGCAGTAGTGAACCATATGTGAATTTTTATGTTGTTGTGATTGCTCCTGGTCCTTCTGTGGATGTGCAAGAATAGAGGAAAGGGGATAGGGAGCCTCACGTATGTATATGGTTGCCCAGAAAAAAACCTTTATGTACATACCTTACACACACTGTTGTGGGTTTAAGATTGCTCTGTACTATAACATATCTAATCCAAAACCACAAAAGCAAGGAAATGAAAAGCATCTAACAGTACATACCCTCTACTCCTCCATCCAGAGACACGCACCTGACCACTAGAACAACCACCAGACCCCTCAGACGACACACCACAACCTTCCTGCCCTTATAAAGATACTAGTAGACCTAAGCAGAAATTTTTCGTTCTAATTTTTTTTTAATGATAAATGGCTTTTTTGTCAAAATGGAAATTTCTGTGGGAAATGTTGATTTTTACAAAATTAGGGGAGTGGTAAATAGAAAAACTGGTTCTGTTTTCAACAACAAAAAATGTCATCCATTTGAGCAACAGTTTTCAGTAAAGCCAAAAGATTTTTACCTGACTGGCTGAAATGTTTCGATTTTTGATTGAAAATGTTTCAGTTTTTAGCAAAAACTTGTGGTTTTCAGTTACCAAAACCCATAACATTTTGTTTTTCAATGTTTGGATGAAAAACGTAAAAAATGTTATAGAAAAACTTTTGAAAAATGATTTTTTTTTTGGTCAAAAATGTTGTGGGGAAAAACATTTTCTTACCAATTGTAGAAGTCAGTCTTCTAGCACCTCTTCACCCAAATTCCCCACCACTGCAAACAGACCAGACTTTTTCTTCTATCCGTTCTGCAAAATCACATATGATCCTGCACTGGCTGACCATCTTCATGAAAAACAGGATCTTCAACATTAGCATCTGTTGCTATCATGAAAACCAGGAGCTCCTGAGCTGGTTGGCCAGTGTCATGAAGAATAGGGTTCTCAGAACAGTAGCTGTTCCTATGCTGAAGATACTCTTCTTCATGAAACAGTCTCAAAGAGCTCTTGGTTTTTCACGAACCAGCAGCTACTACTTATAGAAGATCTTAGTCATCCAAGCTTTTGTTCTCCATTAGCTAAGTGCCGCACTTACAGTTCTTTGTCATAAACGAATCCTTAACATTTTTTAATTATTTTTGTTAATTAACAAAATAAATACATAACTCCAGAGAGCCCACTAAACTCTCCTTATCTCCTAGGGTTTCAGCTAGGAGAACCCAAAAAATCAGGGAGATAGACACTGAACTTTTTTTAGGCGAGGGATGCAATTTTTAATTGATTAGAACTTTAAAATTAATTAACTGATTTTTTTCAAACTCCCCAGAAAATTCAGGTTTTGCTCAGACATTACGTGCTAAAATTTACAGCATATACACTGTATTTTTCCTATAAAACGAACAAGTTGAACTCCCACTTGAAGTGCAAAACAGAATACAAACTTAGTAACAGCTCCACCATAACTGATCCTCTGTTCTGTGTCTCTTGTGATGCTCCTGCAGCACAAATGTAATGGAGAGCTCCTGTAACAGGAGAGCTGGGGATTTTCTTTGTGTAGAAGAATCCCTGGTTGACAAAAAGCCAATGTAGCCAACTCTGTGCTGCCTGCGCCTGGCCCCCTGGCACTCTGGTGGTTGAGAGGCATGCCTTGGGGGAGACGCAGAGACCAAAGGGAAAAAAATCCTGAGCAGGCATACTGTTCAAATATCACTTTCACATCAGGACTATAGTTCTAGGGGTAAAATTGGCATGGTGGAATAAAACTTAGGTTTCCATATGAAACCAAATACATCTTAGAGCTTTGATGATCCTCTACTATAAATATGATCGGGAACTTTTTAGACCAAGTGTTTCTTTGCTAGTTGTCAAGCTGTCCTGCAGTGACTGAAGGGTGTGGGTACCAACCTCAGGGTAAACTGTTAGAAACAGGGCACAAACCCCAAATTGTTGAGAGTTCTATCCGTAGATTTCACCTATTAATTATCAAGTGTAAACTCATCAGAAACTATAACAGCCTTAACATGAAATTACAGACAGTCCCTTGGGTACTCCGATCTGTCTTGCCTCCCAGGTAAATCCACCGTACACTGAAGATCACAGGAATATTCAGATTACTGTCAGTCACAAGGATCAGTCACTTACCCCAGGTCCATTGCATCTTAGATTTCACACGAAAGACAACACTACACACAAATGAGTTTCAATCTTAAATTTCAAAAAGGAACAGAAGCTTCTATGATAAGCAAGCTCAATATGTCCTTCAGGACTAACCAGGCTAAGCACTGGGGATCTTTTGCTTATGCTTAGTAATCCTTGCTCCTCAGAGTCCAAGCAGCATAAAGATACAGTTCCTCCTTGTTAGGGCTTTTTATTCCTTCCCCACTTCTGCTTAGAGTTGCAAACTCAGCTGATGGAAGGAACTCACTTGCACATCTTCTCTTCATGATCGGGGAGAAAGCAATCAACAAAGTCTTTTGCCCTCTGATGTTCCACAATACTTCATCTTGTGTTTCTGTGCCTTTTATGTCGGGCAGGACATAACACCTGTTGGAGACTAGTATTTCACACTAGCTAATGCTTCTCTCCTGTCTGGTGATTTACACAGTTACAGAGACTTATAGTGCAAGTGCTCAAATAATACCTTACAATATGATACAGATGTTATAAGTGATATTAATCCAAGTAGCAATTTACAAGTGTTCAATAAAGCAGAAACACTAAGCACATTTTTATAACTCTAATGATTTTACCAGTACTAACACACAGGTGGACCAAACTGATTCCAGCTATGTGTTTTCAGTATCCAACGCATGGGGACCTTGGCATCAGATGGCATCTGGTTTGCTAGCAATACACCAGTCACACAAATAAAGAGCAAGGACTTCTACAATAATGTTTCCCATTTTTTCAAGTTTACATATGGAAGGCCAAGATGGCTTTGTGTGTGTGTGTGTGTGTGTGTGTGTGTTCGATTTTCTCTGTTTCTACTGCTATCTTAGTTCATCCTTGCCTTGGGTTATGTTGAAGAAAAATCACACTTTCTGAACCACAATTTGCACCATAATCTGAAAGATACCACAGCTGTTTCTTTAATCTGATAGAGCCCCTTGCATAACAACTGTCCTTTCTGATCAAAAATGACATTCTTAACGTCAATAAGTTCTTAGGCTTTTCTGACAGGAAATGTTTTCTGGGACAGGCAATCAATTATACAGTGTGCTTGTCAATATGTTTTTCTGCAAAATAAATCAAGAATCCTACCAACATAGCATACTGAAAGCCAAACTCCATCCCCTTGAGCTGGGATGCAGTAGGGTTTTCTATGGTTTGAGTTTTTTGTTCATTTACTTGGTTTTCTGCCTGGAGGTAGGGGGATTGAGTTGTGGAGTTTATTTTGTGAACCTTTTACCAGTGATAACAGTGGTAAACAGGTAAACAGCCATTAAATAATATATAATTATGAAAGAAAGATTATTTCCAGGTAATCCTGAAAATGCTATAGAAATATAATTGGGTATAACTTCATCAGTAGGCCTCAGTCCAATCCTCTGTTTTCATGAACACAATTTTACTCAGAGAAATCACTTGCAAACACAAACTTAGTGCGCTAGCACCAGAAAATGTGTTTTGTGCATCTGAAGTCTATCATTTTCTGGTGATAGACTTCAGATGCACACAACACATTTGTACTTGCTTTGCCCTCAGTTTTTAGAAACACAAAAGTTTGAGATGTGTAAATTCTGTAATGTGGTGCAAGAAAGTGGTTTTGTGCCAAAAATTACAAAGCAGAAGTATTTCAAAATTTGGCCCAAGTTTGTTTAAAAAAAGTTGCGGGAATTACTTGAAAATAAAATGTAAAAATCTAACAAAGAGCATGGGCACTGACCATAACACAGCTTCTAAGAATAATGCTGACAATTCTATAGTCACATCAGTTTGCAGACTTTCACAGGTACTTTCTTTTCAGATTATTACATTTATTGAAGAACTTTGCTGCTTGAAAGGTTACAGACAGTTGAAAAAGTGGTAGGAAATTGGGTAATTAATTTAGTATATGTCATACACTATTTCAAGCTGGTTAAGTAAATATTTCTAATTCAAAACATTTTCACTAATATGATATGCTATTTGAATCATGCCGTGCTTTTTAGAATCTCCTGTTGTCAGAAAAGTTCAGATGCCCAGCTGTTGCCTGAGACACAGTACAGTTTACCACACAAACACAGCAACCAATATGAAATGATTTACAGCTAGTGAACAGCCATAGGATGTCTTATTAGGATGAGAAACTCTTGATTTTACTTCTCCAGATGGTGACGCTCACTGTGCAAGTGGGAGGCACACTGGGATGCATTAGTTGAGAAGTGGTGTGCGCAATTTTCTGCCTCATGTACATCTCTGAGCATTTGCTGAGTTATGGGATTGGGTTGTAGTTTTTTCTTTTTGTTTTTTTGGATAATAGGAGTATAACACCCATAGCTGTTGAGGTAGAATCTTTGCATAAATTGACCATAGAGTATATCCTGGCTACACTTCTGAAGGTGATAGCTGATTTTAGGGAAGTTAGAGAGGAAACATGAAAATAAACAATGATTATGACTGACCTGCTACATCATAAAGGTGAGTGATAAAATAAACAATCATTATAACTGCACAATACCATCTGCAGTTTTAAAGTGAATGTTCTGCATGGTATTGTTTCTGAGTTACTGAAGCATCCTGTTGTATCACTGTTGACCACTTTCACAAAAATGAGATGTATATCGGTTGATGTCATCCCAGTGAGCAAAATATTAAGTACATCATTATGAAAATCCAAACATGAATCCAAAGCTTGTGCCTTTCAGTAAAATTCTACAGTATAAGTTTGGTCTACCATGTATGATCTCTACTGGTGCTGGATATAAGAAGGCTTTAAGATAGTGGCAAACAAAATTTCTGAATGGTCCCAGAATTGTTATGCTTAAATTATTCTCCTGTTTTGTAAGATGAGCCAAAATACCATAATAGTAGATATATTTTTAGTTAGGTGCTGTAATCTTGTGTGGCTGTAATTCTTTTTCTAATAAAATGTAAATGTGTATGCTTCACAGAAAGTTTGATTGTTGTAGTAAGGAAAGATTTTGCATTTCAAGATTTCTCGCTAAATTGAGATCCATGATTGATCACTTCACTACTTTATCATGTGACATGGTTCTGATAAACTAAGTGGTGACTATTTTTAATGACTGTTTCTTAAATTCTTGCTTTCAAGAGAACCAAAGCATGTGAGAAGGCCATCACAGTGGGGCAGACTGTCATCACAAAACACAGGAACACACGATATTATAGTTGCAGAGTGATAGGAGTGACATCTCAAGTCTTCTATGAAGTCATGTTTGATGATGGCTCCTTCAGTCGGGACACTTTCCCTGAAGATATTGTAGTAAGTATTTTTAAGATACTTGCTCTTTTTGTTCTTTTTTGATCATAGGAGTATAACACCCATAGCTAAACAGACTGAATCTTTGGGAATATTTCCTTTCACCTTTAAAGGAGATAACTGACTTAATATTCAGTTCATGTTTGTTGTTTTCACTGCAGAGAATTATCATTTTCTAATGGGCTTCCCAACCTCGGTTGTTCTAATTAGTATCCACCATTTGACCAAATTAATCAAAACTAATCTAACAAAGTCTTTTAATTAAATAAGAAATATGTGTTTAATAAAGGATATTAGAATGGGAATTCCACATATTCTGATCTGTCTCTGAGAGATAATACAATAACATTCCTTGCTGAATTGAAAAATCCTGTTTTCAAATATGTAATGGGAAGAATGGCTCTCAGGAATCTGTTCTGACAACTTGTTTACATCTTTTGATGTTTAGTTTGTAAGATTACATTATTAATGATAAAAATCAACAGGGAAAAGAATATGTAGTTTAGTCCTGAAAGCAATGCAGATTTTGATTTTCCCCTATGCACTTAAACCTCCATGTTTTTCAGGAATGTTACTGAACACCTGATGTGCTTATTTGGGGAACATGCACATTTTTCTTGGATATTCTGGATTACATTCGCCACTGCCTTGCACCTTGTATAATCATTTACAAAAGTGCAGAGTGGGTGCAAACGATTACCATTTGATTTGGTACCATTTTACACCCACTTTATACTTTTTGGCCCTGATTCTTGGCTTCAGTCAAGCCACCTTTGTGCTCCTCTGATCCTGAGGCTTCTCTGTGCTGTGCTGATTTGTTGGTATAAGTGTTATAACGTGCACCTCTTGTCAACAACCCCCAGGGTCTGTTAGAGCAGCCAGGGTTTGCCAGGATGCACATCCCCTTTCCCTTAGCTGTGTTCTCTGCTGGCTGCAGGGAGGTAGGATAGCGTAAGACACTAACATAAGCGTTATAATGTTGTGGTTCAAGAAGCTGCACCCCCCAGAATACTCGGCCTTCCTGTCCTATAAAAATGTTTGGGAGCTTTAATGTTTTCCTCAAACCAGCTTGGCTCTGGAAGCAGTTATCTGTCAAATACTGTCAATGGAAATAATACTGTTTTTCTTGGCAACTGTTTAGTTATTGAAAAGTCTAATGTATTTTGGAAATATGACATTTAAAGGGGTACATTTTTGAAGCAGTGAGTGGGGAGTTAGCTGTTCACCTCCCACTGGTGTTAATGGAAGTCATGCAGCTAAATCCCTGTTACATCGCGTTGAAAATTTACCCCTTAATTTGAAATATTCTGAAAGACTCCAGTAATGATCCAGGGCGTTTCGATTTAGGATCATCAAGATACTAAGAAAATGTGGCTGTATTGTTATCACAAACCTCTCTTTTGTGTGCACCTGCATCAAAGGGAGAGATGAGAAACTGCTCACCACCCTACTGGGATAGCTTGTTCTGAAGCTAAGAAGGAATGTAATCAGGTCTGGATATGCCTCAGTGCTTCTCAGATACTAGATGAACAACATATAATTGTTTGATGGAAATACCAAACAAATTTCACATTCCTTAGAGAAATCTTGTTGTGTTTTCATTAGATAATATACCTGTAGCAGTAACTGGAAGGAAAGAATATTTTTTCTTCTGCCTGGCCTAAAACTTGCTAATCCATGCAATGTGCATATCAGGTGTTAGTGCCGCTGGGAGGACTTATTCATCAAAGCTGGTGTGAAAGCAATGTTACTGCCTATTGAGAAACTTATTTCTCTAATCTGTTTTCACTTTTCAGCTCGCTCACAAAGATAGCAGGAGCTTTCTGCTTTTGTAGTATGTTTTGAGTCCACAGCGCAATTTCAGTTCAACTCACAATTGTGTTTATGCAAGGCAGGCCACCATTTCAGTGTTTGGGCACAGTAATTTATTTGTAAGGAGGAAGATGGGGAGCCTCATCTCTAAAACTCTCTCTTCTCTAGCTCTAGATATTCAACAGTTGCCAAGGCACGGAATCCATCGATCCCATCACCTGTATATTTTTCTTTGCTTTGCATTAGCATTTGCTAAATATATTAGGACATGCTTTTTACTTACTCTTTTTTTTACTGCACATGTGGGACCTCTGGTTTCAACCTTGTAAGACTGTCACAAACAAATGACTCTTCAGTTATACCGTCTCTAAACTAATTAAATTGCAAATTAGTAAGCCTCGGTGCATTTGCTAAACTGGGGGCTCAGTCCTACCCTCTGCTGTGCTAGTGTGCAAAAGATGTAGGTGCAACTTTTTATCCCACACAGGCAGCAGGTAAGGATCTCCTCATAGCTCAGTGAAGAATGGTAGAAAAGAGCTGGCGAATTGTACTGTCTGGTGCTCCATATCCCAAAGGAGATGAGATCTGCCGGTTAAATAGGCTGTTTAGGATCCCCACTCCCTGCAAAAAAAAAAAAAAAAAGTGGCCAGTACATAAGCTGCATTCTCCAGCAAGTGCTGCCAACAGCAGGTTGAAAGTGCAAATTGCTGCTGCTCAGAGGAGCATCACATAATGCTCTATGGCTTGTCACCCATCCCCAGCTCAGCTCACCATGATGAATGCTGCTCCGGCGTGCGGGGCCGATGTCAATTAGCAGACTCTGCACTGGACAGTGTCTCTATACTCCCCGTTGTTCCAGTCAGGGTTGGGTTTTCCTTCGGAAAACACAACATGCTGTGAAACTTGGTATTTTAATAACTGTCATACACATCTCTATGTGAAAATCCTGGCAGCTTGCTAAATACGGAACATGCTGGTTCAGGTTTATTTATATAGTTTTTCCTATTTATATATTACATCTGTCAAAAATGCCTTAGCCACATGTACAGTTTGTGATATAAACACATTTTCTAAAATAAATTGAACCTGACACAAAAGCTAAGACATGACCCATTCCCACTCCTTGTGAAAGGCCTACAGGCCTTGTAGCAGGCTTTGGGTGTCACCAAATTCTTACTATCTCGGACCAAGGAGGGAAACACATTCCGGAGTCAAGGACACTCCACTGAGAATGACCCACCACATGTACAAATCAAGTGCCATAGGACAACATGCCCAGGACTCAAAGTGTAAAGGTCTTTATAGATGAAAACAAACAATTTAAATTGCTCCTAGAAATGAATTGGATGCCACTGCAGTATGTGGAATACCAGTATAAAATGCTCCTGGAAAGGAAGGGCTCCTACAGGAGACAAGGGAGACATTTATCTGTCAGTGGAGAGTATTTGGAGCAGTGTTAGTGTGATATTTTCAGGAGTTTCTTCCTAAAACCCTAATACTGTGGTTCTGGGCAGTTCCGAAAATGTCTATGAAATTTCTGCTTAACAATATATTCCTGAAGAATATGTATATCAGCTTAGTTAAACTCAGCATGCAAACTGCTGCAGTCAAGAACCATAATAAAAGCTGTATTGCTACATGATTGTCTGTCAATCCAAGCAAATGTGACAGTCACCGATGATTTGTAGACCCAAAAAAAAAAAAAAAAACCTTTTCTGAAATAGGAGTTCCCTCACCTGAAAGAACTCAAACATCCATAGAAATATACGGGCCTTTTTTTTAACCTACAGTAATACATAGAGCCCTTAAAAGAATTATGCTGACGCTAATGTAACCACCTCCTTTTACCAGTGGACCCAAAAGAGCCTTCAGTGTGATGAGATTAGTGAAGATTAAGGTCCATCATTCTGTGTCTATCAGTACTTTAAATTCACCACAGGCCATGAAAAGCGGAACAGAACCATTTAGAAATGTGACAGCGAAAGTACATCACTGAAATTTTCAAGACGGCTACTATTGCTTTCAGCATACACCTAAATTTCACAAAGCACCAAAATTATGATCTTCTGCTTTCTTTGTAATAGAATGCATCACTTTTTAGTTACTGTGCATTTGAACAAAAGCTGTCAGTGTAATAGCAAAGCAATTTGAGAGGTTGCTTTTTTGTTTGTTGGGGGGAGGGGTTTAAAGGTTTTTCCCCGTCAGAGACCTTCTTTACAGCTCTCCAGTGCTGTCCATGTCTGTGAATACCCCCTTTGTGATGCTGTCAGAGTTTGAAATGAAAATTTTAATAAGTCCTGACCCCACACTCTGATATACATAATTGGATGGTACTAGCTTTCTCACTGTTTAATTTTTTTCTTTCTGTCTCTGGAACCTTTGAGATCTTAAATTATTATTACCCCAATTTTTGGGGTCTAGCAGATTGTTTCTGCTAGGAAAAGAAATTGATGAGGGAGTCAGGTATTTAATGCAATCCTGTACAAAGAATCTACAAACTCCTCTTTCCCGAACACAGTAGGAATCAAACAGGGGGTAATTTCTTTGTTTACAGTTCCAAGCCTCCTCCAGTTAGCACTTTGACCAAAAGCTCTCCCTTAGCTTTTTTCTAAGGAACACACTACCAGGACTTTTCTGACCTTATCTGGGGCTTCTTTGCTCCTTCTTTGTGTCCATCTATCTTTTTCTGCTGCTTGAACTTCTCTTTCACGCACGACTTCACTAATGAATGTGCCAACCCCTGTGTAACGGCGTTGGTACCCACCTCTCGCGAGTGCCCCCTTCTGGTTGGGCGTGTCTGCGTTCTTTAGTTCTAGTGACCCTTTCGGTGGTTCTCAGGCGGGTTTGTCAGTGACACAGTGCTCCGGCCAAGTCACTTTCTGCATTTTAACAAGCACAAACCCCTTTCAGGGTATACGATCCACCGGGGTCTATCTCAGTACCCCTCTGGTGGTGTCTCTCTCTAACCCTCCCTGGGCTTTGGTCTTTACGTAGTCCAGCCCTGGTATGCCCTCCCTGGAGACACTATCTTCCTGCAGCCCTCCTCAGGCTCAGTCCCTACTCAGTTCTAGCAACCAGCCAGGAGCTCCCTCAATGCTTCCCTGGTCCCTGCTAGCAAACCGTCCGTGGCCCTGCTGCTCTTCCAGGCAGCCAAGCCTGCAGTCCTTTCTTCTCCTGCTCCAAGCAACTACTGACTAGTGCTCTCCTCTGCAGCTCCTTTTATATGGCCCTCCTGAGTCCCGAATGGCTGCTTCCCTTGCAGCCACTCTAGCCTGCTTGGAGGACCTCTCCACTGCTCCTTCCCTGGGATGGATGTGGCAGAACCCCGAGGCCTCCAGCAGGGGGCCTTTGGGCCTAGTCCACCCCATCACACCCTGCATTTGCTATATCAGTCCACAAAGAAACCCCTTGGGCCACATGGTTCAGCCTCTACTCAAGCCTTGCCATGTCCCTATTTTTTTGAAGATGGCTCCTGTTGTTTTAGCTTACCTGGTTCCATTGTTTGTTTCTTACATTTGTACTAAACAGAGGGTGGTGGTTACGCCCATCAGCTTCAGTGAGGTTTTGTCCAATTCCCCAACATTACATTATCCTTCTTGGCCTGGACATCTGATAGCTATTTGAAGTTGCTCATGTGTTTGTAAACTCAGAAGTTGTCCAGCCTGAGGTAGATTACTAGGCAGAGTGCAGGTCAAAGATGCATGATAAGTACAGTTTATGAAATGGATATGTCCTTTGTGTGTGTGTGTGTGTGTGTGTGTGTGTGTGAGAGAGAGAGAGAGAGAGAGAGAGAGAGAGAGAGAGAGAGAATAGGACTCACTTTATCCTCCACTGAGGTACAATAACCTATGGAGTGAAACATAGCAATACTTTAAAAGTGACCATCAGTATAACATATTTTGGACAGGATGTGAAGGAAGAATGTTGTGTCCAGTTTCAAGCAGGGAGAATTTAGGTATGTAGAATGTAGTACTAGAGATGGAAGTCAGATAGGATGTTGAGGTTAAATGCCCCTACTTTTATAGAATTTAATAGGGAAATGCTTATTGATCACAGTTGGGGAGGACATTAGATCTTTTTCTTAGCTGAAAAAGGCATGTCCAGTCACAGTGCAGTGCCTCTTAACATCATGATGGATCATTGGTTTAATACTGATTCTGATAGAAGAATGTCCTCTACTGCGCGCCCTCACATCGCTTCCCATAGCACCTTTGTCCAAGTTCCATCCAAGTACTTACCAGGCCAACCCTACTTAGCTTACTGGGGTCACAACACTTCCATCAGTGGACCTTCTAAGATGGTGTTTGCAATACCACCCAATAATGGCTTTATTAATCCACCCCTCTCTCCTCATGTATTCTTCTATGAACCCCCAAGAAAATTGAACAATACAGCAGGTGATGATAGTAGGGAGCGCAGCACATAGCTTTTCTGTTAGAGATTATTTATTGCAGTGATACGTCAGTAAGCTCAAATGATGGAAAGGTATTTTCCCAAGCCAGTAATTGAATTTTTCATCTAATTGCACATATATGTAAACTCAGGGCATAGTGTAGTACACTACCCATTGAAAACGACCTTTTCCCTGTAAAATTAGACATAAAGTTTGCACCATGACTCACAGATAAATGACCCACAGCAAAATCACAAACTCTCTGCTTCAGAATTTTTAATTAGTTGGGCCAGCTGATTGCTAGATAGAAAAGCATTTAGTGACTGACTGGGTAAAGCAGTAACATACATTGACTTGTTGGAATCAAATATGTACAAGACATGGAATAACAAAGATGGCAACGGTAGTACATTTTAAGTTTCCTTTAGCCGTCTCTCATGTCTGTTATTTCATCAAAGATTTACAGGCAGTGTAATTCAGCATGAATAGTGTGACTAAGGTCAGACCAGCTGGGGCTTCAGAGCTCAACCAAGTTAGGTCCTATCTCTCATATAGTCTCAGAGATTGCTGTTATTGTTTATTATTTAACTGCTAACAACATGTTCAGTGCTATGCAGGAAGCAAATTAATAAAGAGAGCCTCTGCCCCAAGAAGATGAAAAACGGACACATGCATACAAAACACGGTGGGTGGTGGTAACTTGGAACATTACATGGCTTCTCTCCAACCAAATGTGGAAATTTGACGGACACGGGTTAGTGTTTGTGGACCTTACGGAAGCAGCGAGTCTTGGTCTGCGAAGTCATTCCATGCATAGGCCACGTCAAGAAGGAAGGCCTAAAGAGCTGGGGCACTGAGGCTGGCTAAAAAGTACAATATTAGGCTCATCCTACAGTTGGATGTGAATAGGTGGATCCTTGCACCTGTGCAGACCCCTATTGACTTCATTGTAGCTCCACAGGGCACAAGGATCTGCCTGCATGGATCCAGTTTCAAAATCAGAGTCTTTTTTTATTAACAAGAACGTACCTGTAATGATCTTCATTCAAAAAAATCTGCTCTGCTGTACAATCCGTATGACCCCACTGACTGCAGTGATGGTAAGCAGATAGAGGGAAAGTCAGGGCAGAATTTGCCTCTTTATTTCTAAAGTTGGTGGAGTGATAGGATTAAAATTAAAAAGAAAATAGGAAAATACTTAATAAAATTAGCTTTAAAGAATCTGAGCACAATTCTGTCTGCTTGACACTGTCTGCTTAATCACATTTACTCAAAGGAGTGTGAGAAGGATTTGGCCCACTGATTTGCATAATGCCCTACAGAGTGAAAGATGTATGTAATTTTTAACAAATTAAATTAACCTTAAGGAACACATTTAATAATGATTTGTGAAATTTGTATAAGCACCTTATTGCACTTGCAAGTCTTGTATTGACACTTACAAATCTGGCACACAGAATGTCGTTCTTTACACACTCAAGTCCCTGTTTACACGCATAGAAGAGCACAGACATGAATTTCTGAGATACTTTAAAAGTTTGGATTTAATTTTATTAAAAAAATCTAAACAAGCAGAGTCAGGGTAAAGGCTGCCACTTCATCTGTAACACTCTGGGCCCAAGCAGTGCTGCTCATACAATTCAAGGGGCCCGAGTCTGACCTCAGACTGATTTAAAACTGTAACTTTATTAACTTCAACAGAATCACTCTTGATTTACCCAAAGTGTAGGTGAGAGCAGAATCAGACTTTTTTGTTTGTATGTTTGTTTTTTGGTTCCCTGATATACTACAAATACAGGAGAATCAGTAGTTAAGCATAAACAATGAATATAGGGTAGATTAAGGCCAGCTTTGTCTGATCTATCTACATTTGAGGCTTTATAAACCTTTATAAACCTCAATATGATCTTATCACAGTTTCCTGTATAGAACTTCCTCTTTTTTCTAACAATAGTCTAACTTGATAATGGAAAGGCTGATAGAACCGACTTCAGGTGAGATGTTAAATTAAGATAATCTGTAAAATCATCTTTTTAAGAAAAGATAAATCTTACTAATATTTAGCAAATGCTGCTGGAGAGAATTATAAAGTGAAGACAAGCTTTTGTGCTTTCCTTTTTTCCAATCATGGCACAATTTGAACTTTAATTGCCTTTAAGATTTAAAATTTGGCAAGCATGTACCCTGGTTCACTATATGAAATCCTTGCTTATGACAATAAAAGTACAATGTGTATATCACACCCATACAAACGTCAGTATTAAAGGTTGGGCTCGGAAGGACAGTGTTTGTGATCTAGTGGTTGATCCATGTTTGTCAACAATAGTGGCCTGTCCTATCAGTCTCTTGTTTGGCAGTCAGAGGTTCCTTATGGTCATGGGGATCATGAAGAGTATAGTGGAAGCTATGGAGAGCATGAGGGACGCAACGGAAAATATGGGGGTTATAGTGGGAGCCAATATAATAGAGTGGAGAAGGGGGAACCATGACAAAAGCAGAATTTTTTCCAAGTAACCCAGGAGTTGCTGGAGAGTTGTGCTGTTGGAGGATGAACATGTATTGTGGTGCATTTTAGGATGATCGTTCCTGGGGATTTTTCTCTAACCTTTCTAAGAAAAAAACCTAAAATTATTCTGGATCCAAAAATGCTGCCCAGGCCTCACGCTTATTTTTAGAAATGTCCCTGCAAAATTCTTGGCAGGTTGGCAGCTATGACTGAAGAAGAGACTGGGAGCCAGAAGACCCACGTTTTGTTCATGCACTGACTTGCTGTGTGACCTTGGACAGGTCACTTTCTGTTCCTCAGTTTCCACATTTGTAAAATGGGGATAATAGTACTTCCTTCCCTCTTAGGGATTTAGAGACTAAATGAATATATGTAAAACTTTCAGATCTTTGGGTGAAAGACACTGCAGATGTGGAGAGTATTTTTTCAAACTGATATGCAGAGAAAGAATAAAGGAGTGACTGTACCAGCCATGTCTTTCTGGTTAAGAGAACAAGTTATATGATTTTGTCACGAGGAGCAAGGGTGTAGGAGGATAGCTCTGGCAACTAGTCCATCAGATTGACTGAACTTGTTAGTGTGGGATTGGTAGCTAGGAATGGTGATTCAAGTTGGCAGCACTTGTAACTGGGAAGGGATGGGTCTTGCTCATGATCATCCCTGACCATTTATTGGTTTTACATTCTCTTAGGGCTGGTCCACACTGGGGCGGGGGATCGATATAGGAAACGCAACTTCAGCTACGAGAATAGCGTAGCTGAAGTCGACGTTTCCTAAATCGAACTAAAAATACTTACTTCGGGTCCACGCGGCGCAGGCAGGCTCCCCCGTCGACAGCGCTTCCTCCTCTCGGCGAGCAGGAGTTCCGCAGTCGACGGGGGAGTGCTTCTGGGATCGATCTATCGCGTCCAGATGAGACGCGATAAATCGATCCCAGAAGATCGATCTCTACCCGCCGAATCAGGCGGGTAGTGTGGACCAGCCCTTAGACCTGTCACGCATCCTCTGCAATCCAGGGTGTCATGTAGCAATCCCACCCAGAGGGCCCTCTCCTGTCCTTGTACCAGGACAGTCACCCCAGTCCTTCCAACAGGAGTTCAGCCCCACTCTTCCCAGCACGAACCCGCACAGACTCTCTGCTGGGAGCATCTTTCCATGGGAGTGTCCCTTATTCCCCCTGGGCCTCTCATTGTTCTCTGGGTCCAGCTCTCCAGCCCTGGAGATGTTAGCAGGTAAGGTTCTCCACTGCTCCCCTCCCTTCAGCCCTCTCCAGCCCTCGACTCTGGCTCTCTGCCCTAAAACCAGCAGGCAACTTCCTCTGCTTCTGCGGCTTCTCCTCCTGCCTTCAGCCTTCCCCCAGGTCCCAACCATATGGTCTCTTAGGCAATTCCTCCCTCTTCCCAGGCAGGGCCTGCAGAGAGCTTTCTGCTTTCTGCATCTTTCACCAGAAACCTCCTTCAATCTTTTGTCTTTTCCCGACTGACTCTTACCACTATTCCTGACTCTCGGTTCCTGGATCTCTCTCTGACCTTTTATAGCCCCCAGGTGCTGCCCTTTTCATTGGCCAAATTGGGAGCACCTGCTCTGGTACCGAGGTGCTGGACCTACTTCATTTTCTGGAGCCAGCCACCCTGTGACACAGGGGTGCTGGAGATTGTGCCCAGACACACGTATGTGTGAAAGGTGGAGTAAGTCAGAGGC
Organism: Terrapene triunguis; assembly: GCF_002925995.2. Lineage (NCBI taxonomy): Eukaryota > Metazoa > Chordata > Testudines > Emydidae > Terrapene > Terrapene triunguis. The sequence goes on along the minus strand of NW_020699449.1, from coordinate 1,544,006 downwards.
TTTCCCTCTCCCAGCTATGCAACCATGTACAGTGGCTGGGCATAAACTGGTGTTAATGCTCTCTTGAGTACAAGGGAACTGCAGCAACATTAGCCTCTCCATAGTAGATGGGGAAGGGGTGGGACAAGTGGTACTGTGTGAGGGAGAGTGTATTGCACTTCCCAAAATGGTGATGCAGCAATTTAGGCTCCCCTCCACTTGAGGCATTGTGCCTAAATCAGGCACAATGTATTCTGGTGTCCTTGAGATGCAGTGCACCGCTGTACAACCCACAATGAGAGTCTGTGTTTTCAGGGCATAGTGTTGCCCAAATTTAGGCCCCATCTATCTCTGTGCTAGCCCCTAGTGTGGCACCTACCACAGGTGTTTAGTAGTGGGGTGTTCCAAATGGCATTCTCCAATTCCAATTAGAATAGTCACCACTCAGTGCAGAGTTGTCAGTTTGCACCAATCAGTTAACATTAATTTAAACATCTATTGGTGCTATTAATGGGTGTTTTGGTGGTCAATGAAATATTATATTGCAGCTGAAATATTAGTTGTTTAAACTGAACAGATATCAAGAGAATCATTAGAAAGCATTCATGATTGCTTAATCCAGTCTTCCATTTTCTCTCTAAGGAAAACATAACATGTAGTGTGTCGAAGAAGGTTCATTAACATTTTAAGGACAAGAGTTTAAGCTTAAGTATAGATTTCGTACTGTGCATTCTGATTGTCCTTGGGATACATACAGCTAATTCACTGGACTATAGTCACCCTTCTGTTACTCCAGTTTTGTGCCAATGTGGCTTCACTGATTTCAGTGAAGTCACACCAGTCTAAAAGCAGAGTAACACTATGGTGAATCAGGCCTGCTGTCTTGGATATTAACACGCTTTCTTGCGGTATGAATAGCTGTTACTGTTTAGATAAATTCTGGCTGTGGCATATTAACTACCACTCTTTTTCATTCAACATGACGTGTAACATATGAAAAGCTAGGTTTTGGATTTCAGAAATTTGCATAAGAACTGTCCATGATCAATTTTCCAAAGCAAAATATTGTTTGACAGCATTTTGACATCATGAGATGTGTGCAGAGAGTTTCTACAATTTCTTACTTCCCTTCCGTTTAATGGTATGAGTAAATAAAATATATTCACTCTTCTCAACTATGATGCCTTACCTGTCTATCTGACAAGCTAGTCTAAATCAGTGGTGTTAGTGGTAAATACGTTCGTCGTATTCTTTATAAAACAATCACTTGTAAGCTTAATCGCTTACACCACAACTGAAAGCTAGTGCACACTAAACTAACATAAGCAGAAGAGACAGCTTGTACTATGTGCATTAACAGAATGGGCTTGCTGACATTTCAGTTCAATCCTTGGTGATGCTCTGTCTACCCAGGGAACCCCAGTTGAGTCACCTTTGCAGCTCTGCCACATGAACCCTGTTCTCCCCTGTATTTTATACAATAAAAGCTGACTTGTCATGATAGCTCTCACACCATGTGTTCAGTTCTTTATGCCCCCCCCTTCCCCACACTTTATACTGTATTAAGCCCCTGTTTGAAACAATCTGCAGATAATTTCCATTACTACAGAGAGCAGTCTGCTAATGAGAGCATTTTGATAGCTGCATGGTAGGATACTGCATTAAGCTAAATTTCTAAATTCAGGAGGGAAAAATTATAGCTATAACTTAATACCATTCATCTAAAGACAGCTGGAAGACCATTTGTATGCCGAAGTCCAGCAGCCATACATGTTGGTTCCATAATGATATTTCTATAGATTTTTATGGAGCTTCCACGCTGATATTTTGCTGCTGAGCATTTTCCTGGAGAAGGTTTGTAAATTTGCTTGAAAACCTTTCAGTGAGAATAAGATGACCTCAGCCTCCAAATAATTTTCTGCATGTTATTTAGGCTTTTTCTGAAGTAGCCATTTCCAGTCAAGGTGTATTTAATTAATTTCTGTGAGTGCCGTGGCATACTCAGATTATCCTCCTGCTAAATTGACTTCACTGCTCCAGAATAAAAGGGAGGGTTGATTGGTTTTTAGGCATTATGCAAACTCTGCGGGTTGTTTTTCAGAAACTTCACCACTTAGTACCTAAAATCAAAGGCTTTGATGAGTTAGTGCCATGGCTTGATCCATTCTTTGAAATAAAGGTTAGGTGGATGACATTTTACATTGAACAGTCATTCTGGATTTAAACAGCATTTCTGGGAGCACCATATATATAAGGGGAACAGGAGAGTTTATCTTTACTAGTTTGATTTTAGTAGCTTTTACTTTTAATTTATGTAGTACTGTAAAAGGGCATGTAATTTTACAGAGAGCTATAAGAGGCAAGGCAAGAAGTTTGTAGAGGTGAGGTGAAGGTTTAGAAGGCATGTGGACTGGAGGGTCTGATCAATATAGTAAGAGAGTTAAGGAAGAGAAGCAAAAATAGTGAGGGGGTAAGTAAGGAGAGGGAGGGGGAAGACCTAGTGGATAAGACTGAAGCCAGCAAATGGAAAGCAGGAGGGTGTGATACCTGGTGATAGGATGGAGAGATTGAAGAAGGCAGAAGGGTGGTACCTGAGGAGAAAGCTGCTGGTGATAGAAATAAATAATTCCAGGGTTGGTGGTGAGAAAAGTTCACACGTATCTTGGTCTGCTATCATCACAAGACTATGAGGCTTTGCAGGCCTGTGCTTGCTGCTAGTGGTGATAGTGCCCTCTGGAATAGTGGGCTGTGTTCTAAACACTGCCCCTGGAAGATTATGGGGTCCTAGGGAGGGTGAGAGGAGGGAGCTGGGGCACTGAAGCACAGCTGGTGTCTGGTGTACTAACCCACTCATTGAAGAATTAACTCCAGTTTCTTTGTTCATAATTTATTATTGTTGTTTTTTTCTAATTATAATAACACTTCATAATAGTTCCAGCTTTAAAATTTAGTTACCTAAAGTTAAGCCCTAAATTATGATTTAGGAGCCCAGTTCAACTGATTCATAATTAAAATACATAAATCAGCTGCTAGCATACAGATTTAGGTGCCTGGCTGTACGCATCCAGATTTTGAAAACTGGACCCAATGTTCTCCTGTTGTGTTTCTGTGTAGAACTCTTTATTACCTACTGCTCCACAGCCGCTGAGTGGGCTGTACATTGTGAAGTTTCCCTTACTTCCTCGCATATTTCAGGGGGGACTTGCACAACTTTGGCTAAGGATAAGTTAGTAGAGGTAGTACAGCATAACACAAAACTAAAAAAAAAATAGGTCCCAGCAATACAGCACTACAGCCTACACAGGTGAGTAGTCCCCCTGACTATTTAAAATAAAATGAAATTGGTATCAATGGGTATACTCATGTGAGTAAAGGCTGCTAGATTGGGCCCTCTGTTAATATAATTGGGAACCTGATTTCTTACAGATGTCACTCTCTCTGTTAATGCCATGTTCTCTAATGAGGTGATGCATACCATGAATAATGCATAGTCCTTCTTTATGTAAACTACAAAGAAAGTTTGTAGTATGGCCCTTCTCTGTAGTGTACATAAAAACTGTTTAATAAATTACAGAAAAACTGAACTGTAGTGAATATGGGCCGAAGATATTACCTATGCCCTCAAGGGGAGAGGGATAACTCAGTGGTTTGAGCATTGGCCTGCTAAACCCGGGGTTGTGAGTTCAATCCTTGAGGGAGCCATTTAGGGATCTGGGGCAAAAATCTGTCTGGGGATTGGTCCTGCTTTGAGCAGGGGGTTGAACTAGATGACCTCCTGAGGTCCCTTCCAGCCCTGATATTCTATGATTTCTGTGAAGGTCAGAGAAAGGAGCCAGTTTAGCAAGGTAGATCCACTTGTGCCAGTTCAAGAATACAAACTTAGAAATCTCAACTAAGTCAGGTGTGGGAACCTGTGTGACTTAGAGAGAGAGAGAGAACCAATGCTTATTCGGACCTTGGCAGCATTACAGAGCCAACCTTTCAGAGTGATAAACATGAACAATATTTCCAGTGTACTCTCTTCTGTGTACCAGACAGCTTTTCTCTGGTATCTGAAGTACATTTCTTCTCTTTCCGTTTTTTCTAATTTATTTTTTTAGCCAATGCAAAGGAAATTGCAATCTCCATTTACTGTTATAGACACCTGAATGTTATAGTGCTCTGTTCAAGAAATACCTGGCATTTCTGGAAAAAGGCACTACTCTCTCCTAGTAGTCAATAACGTTCTGGTGACTATGAAAGTCAGTCTGAGTCTTGAAAGCATGACCCTCTGTATGTATCTTTTACAATGTAACATTTCATCCTCCTCTTCCCTTCAAAGCCTGCTGTGTGAGAGCAGCTGGTAGAACTGGATTTAGCAATCTTCTGCAGAAAAAAGTTCTGATCTTATCAAGATGGAAATTGATTTTTTTCTTCTTGCTATAAGTAGTTCCACAGGGTGCACATGCAACAGTATGAGTGGGAGCAAGGGCGCAAACAGAATTTTCCTAAGGAGGGGGCCCAGAGCTGTCCCAACCCTGATCTGCTCCTACGTCCAAGCTCTCTCCCACTACACACAGCTCTAAACACATTCCCCTCGTGCTGCCCACACTCATCTCCATGTTTTTCCCACCTCATTGTCCCTCAGCCAGGTCCATGCTCTTCCCCCCACATTCAGCCCCGTGGCCTCCCCGCCCCACACTCGACTCCAAGATCTCCTTTCTGCACCCAGCCCCGCAGTCTGCCTGCCTCACGTTCAGCCCTGAGCTCTAACTCAGAGAGGAGGCCAGGCTGAAGAGCACCATCCCCAGCAGGGGCCAGGCAGTTCTGGGAAGCGTAGACCCCATCTTCATGCAGCTCCACTTGCTCAGGAAGTGCCAAAAGCCCAGATCTAATCCTCCCACCCTTCTGGGGACTGGGAGGTTCCTGGAGCCCACTGCTCAGCCTCTCCCCAGGAGCTGGGGTGTCCCTGGGTGCTAAAGGACTGGAAAGGTGTGGGAGCTGCATGGGGTCACATGGCCACTCCAGTTTGGTCTGGCTGCCCCTCCAGTATGACAGAAGATTTCAGATCCAATTTTCAGACCTATTCAGGACCTAGGCCTCTCACCCATTGCATGCTTAAGTGGGAGGTAAAATACAGCTATTCAGGCAAGATGTTCTAGTCCAGTGGTTCTCAAACTTTCGTACTGGTGACCCCTTTCACATAGCAAGCCTCTGAGTGTGACCCCCCCCCTTATAAATTAAAAACACTTTTTTATATATTTAACACCATTATAAATGCTGAAGGCAAAGCAGGGTTTGGGGTGGAGGCTAACAGCTCGTGACCCCCCCTGTAATAACCTCGCGACCCCCTGAGGGGTCCCGACCCCCAGTTTGAGAACCCCTGTTCTAGTCCAACAAACCTGTGGCTGCTTACATACAGACACCAAGATTGTCAGGAGTGAGGATCAAATCTGCGATCACCACCAAAACCACTTTATCCTCACTTGAGTCAGCCACCTGTGGGTGATATGACCACACTTACTGAGCCAGTTTATTACAGTAGCATCAAAACAATTAACAAAATCCAGCTCTGCTGAGCCTGCTCTCTGACAGTTAGAATAAGCGGTGGTTGGCATTTTCCCCATTTTGAATGGGATGGAGCACATGAACTTGGGACAAGAATTGATTCATTTTCCCCCAAAAGGTGCCATGTGAGCCTGCACCTTCCCCCTGTTTTAACAAACATTCTAATGGGCCATTGTCATTCCTACTATATTAAGTGTTACAATGGCTCCATGGTCTCCCTGTCTTTGATTGACTAATGCATTTTTACACACCAGTCACAGAAAGAGAAGCAAATTTGAAAGGGTAGGAACTCATTTAATCCCAAAGACCAAGCCTCTTGAGTTTTAAACTAACTGTTGAAAGGCAGAAAATTACCCAGCCTAATGAAGGGCTTTTCCCGCTGGTAAATTCAGCGGGAATGTATCTGTGGTATTTGTTGCCAGTTAAGAATATGCACAGGTATTTCTTGGAAAGCTTTTTGCTTTTCATTTATTTAAGATGAAATGTACAATCTTAAAGCATTGATTTATTGACCTGTTACAGCTTTTAGATCCTTTGCATTTTATTCCCTTATCTACAACAGCTCTGACTTCCCTCCCCTGCTGAAAAAATGCTAAACACAAATTTTCTTTTTTTAATAAAATTCCTTACTTTGACTATACCAGTGTTTTCCTTTGTTAGTTTTCTTTGGCATCCTTCAGGTAAAATTTTCTTTAAATTAAGATTTTCTGTTATTCTTAGCCATAAAATAATTTCTTCCTTACTCACAAGACAATACAGCACAATATAGACATTAAAGAGCACAGTATTTTTTCTTCCCCTTCCACTTTATTTTGCGGCTTCTTTTAGCTACTCCCTTCAGATATGAACCACCTCTACAGAGGGTGCTCTTGTGGGCATTGAACTTTAGTCCCATTGATTTTGATGACCACATCACAGAATGTTCTTTTTAATATGACTTCACTGAAGATGTGGCAGAGGAAGGTATTCATTTTTCAATCTGTAGTGCTTTGGGTAAAGCCCAGAAGTACCCAGTGGCTCTTATCGTTGTATCATTCCCAAAATAATTACTAATATATTCATTCCAAATTCTGTAATGATATTGCCAGGCAAAACAGTTAAAATGGAACTTGAAATATCCAAAAAGCAGCTGTCTTTGGCATACTTTGAGAATGGTCTACATACTAATCCTTCTGTTCAGGAGTCATCTTCTCCATCTCATCTAAGATCAGAATAGCCATACTTAGGTCCTGCTAGTGAAGGCAGGGGGCTGGACTCGATGACCTTTCAAGGTCCCTTCCAGTTCTAGGAGATAGGATATCTCCATTAATTTATTTATTTAATTTATAATTTAGGTATTGCAAGGCAAAGCAGGGAAGCACATGTGTGTTTTCCTGCATAGGGATGCTTTCCTGAATTGGGCCTAAAGAAGATGTGAGGATAATCTATGCTTGGTAAAGGGTTTTCAGTTGTAGAACAAGCTCTTAGAGATGAATAGGCTATTCCAACGCCTAAGCAAATTTAGGGCATGCTGCAAGACCTTGCTCTTTGATAAAGCTATTGCAGCATCACTGGAATATATATATATATATATTTTTTTTTTAAGTAAATTGATTTATATGTACCAAACAGAGCATCCTGTGAGGCCCGACTCAGTCCCAGTTGAAGCCTTTTATTGACTTTAATTGGTTTTGTATCAGGCCCATAAACAGAGCAAGAAGAACTAAAAACTGCATGTGAAGGAGGTGAGATTGTGCTACAATAATTTACAGATACTATATGTTCTATACGTTCATCTCTTTGTTGTAAATGGATTGACTGTATGAAAATGGGGTTAATTCAACAAGAGGCTGACTGCAAACAGGCAGAAAAGAGAACAGAGGTAAAGACAGTGACCAGACAGACTTCTTGAACCAAACTATTGTTTCATTTCAACAGTAGGAACAAAGTATGTAACATAAGAGAAAAAGAATTTTGAAAACGCATGTTGGCCAATGAACCTTGGTTCTCTTTAGTACCTACATGCAGTCAAACTCTTCCTGAATTAACCCCATGTTTTCATATAGTAAACCCACTTACAACAACCAGAAGAACATATAGAACGTGTAGTACTCCTGAGTCCTTCACACTCCATGAAATCCACTAGGATTTTGCCACGCAGATTTAATGTATCTGTGTAGCACTTTGATACTAAGACTCAGGGGCACTACAGAAAATTTTACTAAAGTTCCCTGACTTGCTGCCCAGTATATTGTCATTCTCATTATAGAGTTAGGCTCACAAGCCTATTTGAACAAGCAATTCTATGGTCAGTCACTGTATTCAGAGGCAAATATGATATTTCAGTAAATATTTTTCTGATATCTATGGTTAAAGCATTACTTGCTATTTTCTCTTATTGGAAAAGTAGTTAATGAACCCAAAATTGAATGCTGCCTAAAACAGGTTAGATTCACCTTAATACAGCCACACAAAAAAGCTTGAAAATGTTTGCAGTTCTGTGATTTACGATAATAAAGGAATTTTCATAACACCATAAACAGGTGGACTCAGATATTCCACAGCTGATTGGTGCTTTATGTACCAGCAGGTTAGATCCACTAATGTGGCATAAGATGAGCTGTGTTACAATTTCATTTACTGCACAGAATATATGAAACTCTAGAGCAAATGCATGTGATTTACACTTCAAACCCAGAAATTACTGAGTCTGGAGATTATTACATCTGGTACAGGGAGAGATAGAAGGATCCCGTTTTTCTGGTGCCTGGCTATTAATTATACATCTGACAGATTAGATGTTTCAAATTAACAGTATCCAGTTTGTCTGTCTAAGAAATGTGTGTAACCTTTCCCCTGAAGAAAATGTGGGAATCAGTTTTTCAATAGTAAGATAATACAGTATGTTAATACAATAGACTATATTAAAAGCACCAGTGATAGAATAGACAGAAGTAAAGAACTCCATGGTGGAATGGAATACAGGATATCTAGTACAGCAGTTCCTGGAAATTGTTCCCTGGACTATTGAAATCCTCAAAGCATTTGCTAATGGTTTCTGGACAGCTGGCTGATCATAGAGCTGGCTCTCCTTAGTTTTAGCTGGTAAATTGGACTACAAGTAACTGAGATACATTAAATCCTTTCCTCTGTTAAATTTCCATATGAGCAGTTATGGGCCTTATCCCAGGAATGTTATGCAATCATAGGCTGCAAGCTTGTCTTTTGGAAGGTGGAGAGGAAGAAAAGCATGAAGGCTAGTATTTGTAATTACATTGAGGTACTGTTTGGTTTGATACCACAAGTAGATCATTTGTTTTTTAGACAAGCTGATGGTTTTGTATAGTAGTTTTAAAATTATGTCCAAGATACACAGGCAGGCTTTGTTTTTCTTTTTATGTTATAACTCTAAATAAATAAAGGTAAGGGAGGGAAAATAAAAGCATGCTACCTGGTGTTTTCAGCACCATCATAAATGGGAGGAAAAGCGGTTGTGAGAGTGTTTCTTTTAAGGTGTGGTTAATGCTATTAATGAGTTTAAGAATCCCTGAAAGTGGGTGGAGCCAGCTGTGAGGGACTGGGATCAGAAAACACACATATTTCAGCATATCTCATCAGACTGCACCAGCCAGGCTGTGTGATGCTGTCACCCTGAGAGAGCCCCTAAGGAATGGCAGTGGCTGTACTGCCATCTGTCCTCCTGTGAGGGTATCTCTGCCCACCGAAGCACGGCTACCTCAGCAAGCTCAGTGGGATGCAGTTTGCACTTCCTTGGGCTCATGGGTTGAATCAAACGTGTGGACTACGTCTGGGGATTAGGAGATGTGGCTAGCAACAAAATAAGTTTATAGCTCATGGATGTAAATAATAGGTGATAAGTAGGGCTGTCAAGCGATTTAAAAAATTAATCGTGATTAATCGCGCGATTAAACAATAATAGAATACCATTTACTTAAATATGTTTGGATGTTTCTACATTTTCATATATATTTATTTCAATTACAACACAGAATACAAAGTGTACAGTGCTCACTTTATATTTATTTTATTACAAATATTTGCACTGTAAAAAACAAAAGAGATAGTGTAGTATATTTCAATTCACCTAGTACAAGTACTGTAGTGCAATCTCTTTATAATGAAAGTTGAACTTACAAATGTAGAATTATGTACAAAAAATAACTGAACTCAAAAATAAAACAATGTAAAACTTTAGAACCTACAAGTCCACTAAGTCCTACTTCAGCCAATCGCTCAGACAAACAAGTTTGGTTACAATTTGCAGGACATAATGCTGCCCACATCTTGTTTACAGTGTCACCTGAAAGTGAGAACTGGCATTCGCATGGCACTGTTGTAGCCGGAATCGCAAGATATTTATGTGCCAGATGTGCTAAAGATTCATATGTCCCTTCATGCTTCAACCACCATTCCAGAGGACATGCATCCATGCTGATGACGGGTTCTGCTCGATAACAGTCTAAAGCAGTGCAGACTGATGCATGTTCATTTTCATCATATGAGTCAGATGCCACCAGCACAAGGTTGATTTTCTTTTTTGGTAGTTCGTGTTCTGAGTTTCCGCATCGGAGTGTTGCTCTTTTAAGACATCTGAAAGCATTCTCCACTCCTCGTCCCTCTCAGATTTTGGAAGGCACTTCAGATTCTTAAACCTTGGGTCAAGTGCTGTATCTATCCTTAGAAATCTCACACTGGTACCTTCTTTGCATTTGTCAAATCTGCAGTGAAAGTTTTCTTAAAACAAACGTGCTGGTTCATCATCCAAGACTGCTATAACATGAAATATATGGCAAAATGCAGGTAAAACAGAACAGGAGACATACAAGTCTCCCCCAAGGAGTTCAGTCACAAATTTAATTAATACATTATTTTTTTAACGAGTATCATCAGCATGGAAGCATGTCCTCTGGAATGGTGGCCAAAGCATGAAGGGGCATATGAATGTTTAGCATATCTGGCACATAAATACCTTGCACTGCCAGCTACAAAAGTGCCATGCGAACGCCTGTTCTCACTTTCAGGTGACATTGTAGATAAGAAGCAGTCAGCAGTATCTCCCGTAAATGTAAACAAACTTGTTTGTCTTAGCAATTGCCTGAACAAGAAGTAGGACTGAAAGGACTTGTAGGTTCTAAAGTTTTACATTGTTTTGTTTTTGAGTGCAGTTATGTAACAAAAAAAAAATCTACATTTGTAAGTTACACTTTCACAATAAAGAGATTGCACTACAGTACTTGTATGAGGTGAAATAAAAATACTATCTTTTATCATTTTTACAGTGCAAATATTTGTAATAAGAAATAATATAAAGTGAGCATTGTATACTTTGTATTCTGTGTTGTAATAGAAATCAATATATTTGAAAATGTAGAAAAACATCCAAAAATATTTAATACATTTCAATTAGTATTCTATTGTTTAACAGTGTGATTAATCGCGATTAATTTTTTTAATCACAGTTAATTTGTTTGAGTTAATCACGTGAGTTAACTGGAATTAATCAGCAGCCCTAGTGATAAGATAACATTCAAGTCAAATGAGTTATTATCTGTGTAAATGCTATTGCAGTCTCCTTGCTCTCACTTTGCTGTCATTGGTCATTATGATTAGGCCCTTGGCTACGAGAGGCTAATTTTCATCTCTCAGTCTGATATCTTCTCAAATGTAAATGCACGATGAAGTGTGAGATGTGTTGTGAAATAATAATTAATATTTTTAAAATATTTGGTGTGAATTTGTTGCTCACAAAATGGCAAGCATTACTGCAGTAACTAGACTAACAACTAGGTGCAACTACAAACAATTGTCAGTGTACCTCAATGCTATTTTGCAACAGCCCTGCTATTCCAGTTCTAGGTCTGCCATTAATGCCGAACAATTTGCTGACTGACAGGGAGCCAGTACAGGTTAGGATGTTCCCACTAAATCCACTTTCATTTGTGACTTGAGTCATAATTTGAACCTGTGGACTGCTTTACGTAGGTGGATAGCTGGCTGAGATGGCCCCGGAGGAAAAGTGCCTGCAGAAGATTGCCTCCTCAGCTAATATAGAGCTTACATAAAGACTCTTCTCTGGTCCTTCACACAATTCCGAGTGTAAACGTGTGGGTGGGGGTGGGAATGGTGTGCTCTGCTCTCTGGCTATAGTGGGCTCGCAGAGCATCCCAGAGAGTGAGTGGTTTAAAGCCAGCATATGTTATAGCAGGAGCCAAGCCCAGAGTTCAGGTGATACAAAGGTGGTAGTAAACCTTTAAATTCTTTTTGTGCATATATACCAGCTAAGCAAGGAACCTGCTGATGCTCTCAACATTGTAGTTTGATCAGTCATGTGTATATTGCAATCAGTAAACATCTAGCAGGAATGCATTGGTGTTAGCAAAATATAAATTGCTTAAGTATGTAAAAAAACAACCTCCATAAACCTCTGGCAAATATGTAGCTGCACTTTGTTAAACCTCATCTTCACTATGTGACAAAAATGAAATTGGGGAAAAGTAGCACCGTTGCTGATAACTATCTGATTCATACATGTTGCTTTGACATTGTGACATCAAACTGTTAGGAGTGTTTCTTTGGTCATTAGTTCCTTCTCACGAAGACGAACGGTGTGTTTTGTTGGCCCATTAGCAAGATTATAATGCTTGAAACACACATGATAACTCCCCCTCTAATTATCAAGTTGTAAGAAGCAGTGTACTGGTAATTTCAAAATTTAATTGCTTAATCACTGATTTGAGAAACAATCCCTTGTTTGTAAATAGAGCAGAGACTGCCGGAAGCTGGGTCCACCTGCAGAGGGAGAGGTGGTCCAAGTGAAGTGGCCTGATGGAAAACTGTACGGGGCAAAATATCTGGGAGCAAATGTAGCTCACATGTATCAGGTGAGTGCCCATATTTTTTATTATGTGCATATTAGGAATTTTCTTTCAAATGTCTTCATGTGTATTACAAATAACTCATTCCACACCAAAGTTGGACTGGCCACAGTTTTAAAGTTCTGGAAGGCAGGGATATGAGTTAAGTACTGACTCTTAAACAGTAATGCCTTTACCTTTTCGGCTAGAGCTGTCCCCAATTGTTTACAATGGCTGAGCTGCTGCTGCTGTAGCTAATTATTGCTATGTACAATCCTGTAACTTTAAAATTCCAAAGGAAGAGAGTGTATCATTTTATAGGAACTCAGGGTTATTCAATGGATCACATCCTATAAAACAAGACTTCAGTATATTATGTTGTTTGTTTGCTTTTATTAAGCATTGGTAGTCATTTAATTAATGGTATAACTGGGCACCTAACTTTAATGAGCTAGCGAAGTTTCAGAAAAAGGGATGAGAGAAAGGACAATGAAAAACATAGTTTCAATAGACACATTTTCAGCTGTTCAATGAGGCAATCTTATATTAACTAACATGTCCATTAAGGCATGTTATAAACTTTAGAGAGAAAGGAGAACTCAGTACTGTGGACAAGACTAAAGAGCTCAGTCCTGATTTCAGAGGCAGAATAATTGTCTGTTTTCTAAAGTGCATGTCTCTGAGAAAAATCAGTCAGCAGCGTTGAGTACCCAAGTGCATGGTAGAAACGACAATAAAACAACCACAATAATAACAACACTTCGGGAAGAATATGAATATAACTATTTGTTATTTAGATAGAGAGCTATACATATTTGGTATTTCTATACATTTGTATATATATAAAAAAATCTTTTCACTTATATAACTCTTTCCATCTGCCAATCTCAAATTGTTTTACAAAAGTGGACAGGTACTATAATACCCTCTCTGTGCATTAATTTATCCATGGATAAGTGACTTGCTATGTCATGTTGCAAGTCTGTGGCAGACGTGGGAATCAAACTCAGGTCTCCAGATGGCTGGTCCCTTATACTGAACTCTACACCTTACTGCCTCCCTTATATTTAATATCTGCATATGCTTTGAATATAAGTTCTATATAAAACTTCAAGGATTATTGTTTTATAGCACTATTCATCTTCAAAGTGTTTTACCAAAAAACTATGCTCATGACAACCCTGTGAGGTAAGTAAGGTGAGCCGTATTATCATCTTTTTTACAGGAGCAGAAACTGAGGCAGAGAGAGGTTAAGTAACCTTTTCAAGACCTCATAGTAAGTCAGTCAGAATTAGAGTCCGGGTGAAACTCGCAGCCCCACTTTGGACTTTTTATATTGGGTAAAAGGACAGGAGCAGCGTAAAGGGGCTCTCAGTGCCCCATATTTAGCTGTGGGAGAATTCCCCTGGCACAGGAACTATGGAAACAGCCAAAAGGGTGCCTTTCAAGGACCCCCTAGCAAGCCCCGGCACAGAGGACATACCAAGGTGAGGAGGGGTGTGTGGAGGCCAGATCACAGCACATAGCACTGTAGAGATTCTGGGAAGTGCTGCAGCCTAGAGAACAGCCTGGGGATACTGCCGAAACACCCCCCCCCCCCCCCGGGGGTTGTCTAAGGTTGGGTCAACACGGGGGGGGGGGGAGAGGGGGAATCGATCTAAGTTACGCAACTTCAGCTATGTGAAGTAGATGTACTTAAATCTACTCGCCGCAGTGTCTTCACTGCGGTGAGTCGACTGCTGCTGCTCCCCTGTCGACTCTGCCTGTGCCTCGTGCTCCGGTGGAGTACCGGAGTCGACGGGAGAGCGCTCGGCGGTCGATTTATCGCGTCTAGACTAGACACGATAAATCGACCCCCGTTGGATCGATCGCTGCCCATCGATCCAGCGGGTAATGTAGACAAGCCCTAAGTTAAGCTAAGGGCTACAGAACAGCCCAGGATTGGGAGGGTGCAAATGTGGTTTAAAGCCACCTTTGCCCCCCTTCTTCCTGTGTTGTGATGTGAGTTCTCTGTTGTGCCTCTTAGACACACAACTAGACCAACAACTCTCTACAAAAGGAGAGACTAGAAACGGGTGTGTGTGTGTGTGTGTGTGTGTGTGCTGGAACAAAGCTATATGGTCAGATAAAACTTCAACAAATCTATTTTACTCTGATAAAGGAATTCATGTGTGAAAATTCTCTCACATTCATGTGGAATTTGCACAGGGAGCAATGAGAGCTGGGCATGCAGTAACCGTGACCATGTGCACAAACACCTGTGTCAGTATCGCACAGGATATATGCAAGCCCAGTTATCCTGCACGAATCCTAGTCGTAATTGTGCATGCAAAATCAAGTGTGTATTTTTAAGTGCCTCTCTACAAATCTGCCACTTAAGTGTTTGGCATCTTGGTCAATTTTCGTTTGTATGTTCCTTCATAGTAACCATTTGTAACTTTCTGTAGATGACTAAATTATTCAATTAAATGCTTTCTGACAATTTCATTTACACCATTAATTTATGATATCCTCATACAAGAAAACCACAGGGAGAGAACAAGTGCAGTTTTTCATTTTTATCCCACTGTCTGAATGCACAATATATATCTTTGGTTGCCCATATGTAGTAGGAGCCCTTATTCTCTGTGATGACTATCTGCATTTACAGGGCACACAAAATAAAATATACCATACTTGACAGAATGACTAGTTTGAAATTCAGCATCTGCAGCCTGGTTAAAATTTGGATTTAGCAGTAGTCTGATATTCTGTGTAAATAATTACAGCACTGAAAGACTTGGAGGAACCCTTATTGGTGTTAGTCCTTAGCAACATCAGGGTGAATTTCTAGTGCACCATGCTAGAGTTTAAGTAAGAAACTCCAGTTAATGTTTATGGCAGTTGAACAGCTAGATCAGTGGCTCTCAACCTTTCCAGACCCCTTTAAGGCATCTGATTTGTCTTCCGCACTCCCAAGTTTCACCTCACTTCAAAACTATTTGCTTACAAAATCAGACATAAAAATACAGAAGTATCACAGTACACTATTACTGGAAAATTGCTTACTTTCTCATTTTTACCATATCATTATAAAATAAATCAGCTGGAATATAAATATTGTACTTACACTTCAGTGTATAGCATATAGAGCAATATAAACAAGTCACTGTCTGTATGAAATTTTAGTTTGCATTGACTTCATTAGAGCTTTTTATGTAGCCTGTTGTAAAACTAGGCAAATATCTAGATGAGTTGATGGAAGACCTCTGTGTAGCCCCAGGGGTGGCGTGTACCCCTGGTTGAGAACTACTGGGCTAGAGCCTCCATACCTCAAACTGGACATATGGGGTTTAGATTCTCTTGTGTGGTATGGCTGCTCAGTGCCACACTACCAATATAATCTGGTCCTAAAGCCCATTTAACAGAACCAGGGAAGCTCACCCCAACATCAGGGTGATTCTTTGGTGGGCTACAGTGAATGTAGACCATTCACCTCTCTCCTCTGTGCTACTGTCGTGGCTTGGAAAAAGAGGCATTGCCAAAGGGGGAGGGGCAGGGGCAGTGATAGCAGTGCCCCAGCACCATACTGATCATTGGGTATATTTTTGATTCCTTGTCACTATTTACAACATGGGTTAAGTTCAAGCAGCCTTCAAGCTGCTCTAACATGCATGGAGACCAGTCCTGCACATGTTAGCAGTAGGATCAGGGAGTGTAAAGATGCACTGTAAGACATCTTTGCACCCCATCCTCTACCCTGGGCTTTGTGCGGTTCAGCGGCATACCAGGATATGGCCCAAGTCCTTTATGATGGAGTTAAAATTACTTCTCTTAAGGATTTTAATAGTTCACAGCTCTGTATCTTGGCTGTTGCTACTGTATGTACTCTAGGACAGTCCCTGAAAGCTTTTCAACTGTGCACAATTAATCTGACACATTCAGTTTGTTTGATTGTTTTGATTTGAAACCTACAGGGCAACATTTTAATTTGAACCAGCAAACCCTATATTTTTGTACGTGCGTTGTGCTAATTGTGCCTCTTGTCGAGGTTCTTTGAGAAGTATATGTATTTCACTGTATATTTTCACATAATTTATGCCTAATCCTCCAACCCTGACTCCTGCATATAGCTGTTATTTGGGTAGTTCCATTGAAGCCATATGAGCTTGCAGGATTGGGCCCTGTGTACGTTTTCTGAAAACTAGTTTTAAATTAAAGTTTCTGAAGGAACTCAAAGTACAATTGTAGATAGTAGCAGACATTCATCTCTTATAGGTGAAGGATTCCAGGGATGGATGGATGGTGGTGGGGGAGGAGAGTGGAAGCGTCTCAAAAAGCATAAGTGGTTTGAAGGCTGAGTATTTTAGCATTCCCTGCACCTAGCTACATTTCCTTTCTCATTTTCTGCTAAAGGGGTTCATGTTGGATTAAATCTAAACCTAAGCATGATAAAGCTTTTCATCTTCCGAACAGAGCATTTTAAAGAAATTCCATCAGATTCAATATAATTCTGTTAACTGGCATTTCCCGTAGTGTCACTCATACCTCCTGTCTTTTGATGTGGTCTTCCACAACCTTGAAACATAGCACGGTGAAATTAATTTTAACCACTTGGGAAATTAGAAGCAAACATAAACAACATAATGACATCTTAATGTGTGATAAAGTGATATTGTATATGTTGGTATTCTTTAGCATTTCTAATCGAATACATTTGTACTTTTATACACAAATTTCAATGTTGGGAGTGCATGTTAATCTAAAGCTATGTCTATGCTTGCGACCATGCATGGTGAGATGCACGTTGTTGTGTCATGACTCCCTTATTGACCCTATCTGACGCATGTTCCGGAAGGACAGAGTAGTGTGAGACAGCTGGCATGCCTGAGGAGTGTAGGCATATTCATGCCTCCATTGTGCCACGGCCCTGTACCTGTTCTACAGTACAGCATAGATGGGGGTAAAGGGCATGCACCAGGTCATGAGTAACGATAGTCCTCCAAGGCTAATCCCACAATGCATTGATCCTTTTGCCGTCTGACCCTTACCCAAATGTATAAAGGTAATAGCAACCTGTGCTGAGCATTTAAGATCAGTTGTCCTGTGAACTGGATTGATCAGCACTGGTGATCACAAATCATGTTCCAAGAGCTGCCTCCTGGTCTTTGAAGCATGCCCACGTGCTGATTAATATGTGGTCAGACCACAACTTAACGCATACTGGCAGGATCATATGCCTCTACCAGGAGATTTACGGAGGCTGAAGGAGGCAGGCATTCACTGGACCCCATTCCTGTGCTGGGAGCACATGGAGCACTTCAGGCTCCTGTACCAGAGTGTGAAGGACTCCAGCGTTCTCTGTAGGAGAGGAACGTGACACATGCCCATACTATGATGAGCTGGAGTGGGGCTCTCCAAGGCTGCGAGTATCAAGCCTGAAGTGACTCATGATTCTATCCTCACCCACCGGCTTCATTGTATGATGGGACACCGATGAGGGGCAGGGTGAGGAGGCAGCAGGGACCTCAGAGGAAGTCCTGGAGGGAGACCTGGAGAAAGAGGAGCACAGTAGTCATTGACAGGAGAAGTCAGGAGCAGTAGAGTTCCTTAGGGCAAGGGAGGATCGGGCTCTTAGGCAGGAGGAGGCATTCATGAACCGGTTCATGGAGTGGGAGCATGCCCATAGGGAATGGGACCATTCACTCATTCAGTCCCTAGTACAGCTGGTGGCAGAATACTTTTTGGGCCTGTCCGCCACTGGGCTGCTGCTTCCCTCCAGAACAGGCAGCACGTCCTCCTCCTGCCGCTTCTCCTCCTCCTCCAGGTGTTGTCCAGGCTGCTCCTGAGGCGGTGAACTCCACCACCACCCCTGCCGGGGAGGAGCATGCTGGATACCTGGCACAACATACTCTGTCAGCACCCAAAACTCTGCACAGGGGAACCCCCCCAAAGCCTGCTTGTGGGGAACAATAAGCCCAATCCAGTCCCTATAGCCCAGTCTTTGTTTACCCCCCAAGCTCCATTCAGGATACCTCTCCGTTTGTCCACCCATGCAATATTCCACAGTCTTTTCCCCTCTTCTCGGGGAGGGGAAGGGCAAGAAGACATGTCCACAAACACTAATGTTTGCCCAGTTTCAGGGAATTGTACTATTTTTATTTTTGTTAATTTGTCTCTGTTACAAACTGTTTTAGTCCTTTGTTTGATGTACGTTTGTAAATAAAAGTTACCATTCACTTCACTTGAGTGTGCAGCTCGCTTTCTGAGTATGATCAATGTGATATTTTTCTACATTAGGGATGGGTCAGCAGGATTCACAACACACGACTGTGATTTCTGTAAATGTGTCGTGCCAAAGAAATGCAATGAATTCTGTCCCTCGCACATCACCTTCAGCCCCCAGTCATGAATTGCTTAGTGTTTAAAAAAAAAAAAAAAAAGGTTCATTACAGTGAACTAAACTGTGAAGTAACTGTTGCTGTCCAAAGCACCAGAATGAAAAACAGAAAAGAAGTTAACTGAACTGTCTTTATGGCTTTGTTAATGACTTAATTGACAATACAGACAAAGGAAACAAAAGTAAATTAACAGTAGAGATATCGGACACTGAACCATGCTTTTACAACCCCTCTTCTCTCAGCCTCACCAAATAGTCACCACTTGCAGCACAGAAGTACTCATGCATAGCACCTGATTAGTGCTGTGAGCAAGGATGTTAGAAAACACTGTGAAGAAGGAAAGTGTGAAGCCCATCCCAAAACCTTACAGAACTGTTTTTAAATTACTTTAACAATCCTTAATGACTCCCCATAAAGCAGCCTGAAACCAAGTTGTTAACATGCAACAACAGCATTGCTCAATGATGGCGTTACAATGCCTATACATTCTTCACAGCACAAAACCGCAGCCAAAGGTGTTAACCTTGAGTGCCCTCACCCAGTTGTCTGCTTTCAGTTACGACATTATCATCGGCTGTAGGGGATCGAAACTCACTGAAGTATGTCGCTGGACAATCATGTAGCAATGATCTATTGAGCTTTTTCAGCAGCACCATACCATCAAAATAGTGTCCCTCGGCACTTTCCCAGGTCGCTTTCTGGCTCTACGCTACTCCACAATGTACGAGAAAATAGCATCACAGATTTCCCTTGCCACCTGGGAACCATGAGCAGTATGCACGGGGGTGGGATTTGGCTGCCCGTACAGGCTTTGTAAACCAGATCTGCCCTGTGCCCAATAGCTCTGGGAATATTCTCTTTTAGCCTCACGTACATGGTGCAAGGTACAGCGTGCCATGATCATGCAAACTGTGTTGGCTACCTTGGCATCCAGTTGTGTTTGCAGGCATTGCCAATGAGCTGTCAGATTCCCAAAGGCATTCCCCTACCACACTGCAGCTACTCAGGCTATAGATGAATTCCCTTTTTCTTGGGTCAGTGATGTTGGAAAGAGCTTTATGAGCCAAGTTAGGAGTGCATATGCAGGGTCCCCCAATATAACTGTGGGAACAGAAACTCTGTGCAGAGCCATGGCATTTCTGGGGAATAAAATCCTTTCTCTTCTCTTCCCTCCCCCCCCTCGCCCTCCCTCCCCCCTGCTGTACAATCCTGACCTTCTGAGCACCCTGGCGTCATGGACCTTTCCCCATATGTCCAACATTAGTCTCATGAACTGACTTCGGTGGTCCACTGAGTCTTGGAGAACAAGTGAATAGTAAAAACTTTTTGGTTCACATATTCACTCACCCCTTTCAGTGGGCAAAGTATTGGGATGTGCGTTCTGTCGATGGCTCCTGCACCATTCAGAAACCGCATCTTCTGATATCCTGCTATAATTTAAGGGACTTTTGGATATGGCAACCAGGCCTGAGTAGATTCCAGTATTAGTATTGTGGCAAACCTGTACAACCACCACTCTGACAGTTGACTTCCCAACCCCAACTGGGTTGTAACTGACCAATAGTTGTTAGATGTTGCCAGCTTCCAATGGGCAACAACCACCTGCTTCTGTACTGCTATGAGTTTCTGAGAACAAGTGATCTGGTGCTAGAGGATTGGTGCAAGCTGCTTGCACAACTCCATGGAGGTCTGCTTCCGTAATATGAATTCTGCAGCCACTGGTCATCATTCCAGCTTTCCAAGATGAGGTGGTTCCACCACACGATGCTGGTTCTCCGGGACCAGAAGCGACAGTCCACCTATGGCCATACCATGGTAATGCCAGCATTCAACACATCTTTTCCTTGCAACCTCAGTGGATTTTCATATGCCCTCTTGGTCAGCCATTTTCAGTGTCTCAAATTTTTCTGGACCCATTCCATCCAGTATCCAGTACTGGACCACATGAACATTTGTCGCAGGAGCAGAACTACATCATCATGGACTTGCTCCATTTCTTCAATGCAGTTAGGCAGAAAGGAGACATAATTGAGAACTGCCATCGCAAAATGCGGCATACAGTACCAGCAACACACAACAAGGCAGTTCTCAGAGTGTCTCCTTGGACACAAAGGACTCTGTGATACTGCTGCTGAAATGGCAGCGCTATCGTCATGTACTGAAAAGGGCAGTGTGGGCGTGGGGTATATATGCACATCATATACCCATGCTCAGCACACTGTATCTGGACACTCAGCAGGGGCATGGGGTACATGTACTAGCAGTGCACGGACAAGTACCCAGGGAAACACACAGGTGTAGACATAGCCTAACTGGTGATTATTTTCTGAAGTATGGCTATAACTCTTAACTCTTCATGGTGTTTCTTGGTGGTGGTTCTTTATTTTCCTTCCTAAAAATAAATAACAATAGATAACTATTTAACTCAAATGTTTGATCTCTCTGTAGATAATCTGTCTATTGTGGAGAGTGCCTGAGGATTGCAAACAATGAGTTTATATTTTTCTAAAATTCCCATGTGTCAAATTAGGTTGAGTTTGAAGATGGTTCTCAGATAGCAATGAAGAGGGAAGAGATCTACACGTTAGATGAAGAGCTGCCTAAACGAGTGAAAGCCCGTTTCGTAAGTATTTACAAATACAAATGTTCTAATATTAATTTACTCTAAAGGACTTTAAACCGAGCTGTGACTTTATTCTGAATTAGCCCTTTATACTTCACAAGGATTTTTGTGACGAGTTAGTGCTAGTGTGGCTATCCAAATTCAAACAAGTAGCAAAAGTGTGCACTGGCCAGTCAGACTGGTTTACTGTTCTGTCAATACAGCCAAATACTGTAATCAAACAAACATCTTGACTGCTGACAGGGACATCTTGGTAGAACATCTGTCAGAGCATGAAGGATTAAGGAAGAACATCTCGTGTTGACAGATGAACTGTTCTTTCCATACCCTTATCAAATATATGCTCTTTATGTATATTTTCCAAGTTCTCAAAGTTTATAATTCTAAAAGCACAAAGTTTAACCAAAAACAACAAAGAACCTGATCCAAATCCCATTAAAGTCAATGGCAGGACTCCTATTGACTACAGTGGATTTTTAATTGGACCCCAAGCTCTCAAATACTTTCCCAGCTCCTGCATAAATTCCAGCTGGTATGCAGCAATCAGTTATTCCAACACAGTACCATATGTAAAATTCACACAACACCATAAGAACAGAACTCCTTTAAGACTAAGAAATGCTGCATTCCAACATACAGGTATTGGAGGAGAGAGAAGGTTTGTATTACCTAAGTTTGGCATGAATTCGAATGTACAGTCCTATATCAGTTACTCAGAGGGTCAAATACTCAGACTCAGAGACACCATGTTCTTCCTCTCATTTGCAAATAACATACACTGCTCTGTTTCTCAGCAGTCCACTCAAAATCATACACTGCTAGCTAACTGTTAGTCATTTTTTAACATGTAAAATGAAAGCATACGGACTAAAAAAATCTTATAATATTTAAATTCAACAGCTAATAAATACAATATGGATATTTTATTCAAAGATAATGTGAACATATCTGTAAACGAGAACAGCAGCACCGTGTGTTTCTCATTGCTATAAAGATGTGTATTTGCACATACCGTCCCTACTCTCACATGTATTGTATGAGATTAACCATATGGAAACTAGGTGATTCCCAGGGGATGAGAGGCGGGGGTCACCTGGGGAATGTCTATTTAAGCGAGGTTGGGGCAATCAGACAGAGGGCTCTGGGATGTGGCTGAGGGAGGGTTTGTTGCAGCTGGAAAATGGAGGCAGGTCAGGATTCTTTGGAGAAGCAAATCCTGACCTTATATTCGCCTCCACTACTTTCTCAGCATGCCCACCTGACGTGAGCTGCTTCTCCATGTTGCGAGTTCTCAGCCGCAGCCTGAAGCATGTGCATGGCACATATTGGAAGGTGCGGTAGGGGTAAGAAGTGACATGGAGCTGGCACCATGTCTGAGAGGGGAGCTGGGAGTGGCAGCTGGGGAGAGGCAGAGAAGGATGAGGTTGTCTCTTTGCTATGAAGTGCTTTTCCAGGAAGGTGACTTATCTCACTCAGGAGAGTAAGAGGGGAGTAAGAAGGCAATAAGAATGGAGAGGAGCAGAGCTCCTTCTGGCAGGAACGTTCAGAAGTCAAATATTCTAGACTGTCGCATCTCAGGGGCAGTTTCCTTCAGAGGAGTACACTCGTCCTTCAGTGTGCTAAGGCTTAAGATAGATGGTTCTTGAAAAAAAATAACAAACAAGCCACCTGGGTGAGTACAATTGGTTGTTTTTCATTATATTCAGAAAAGGCCCCATTACCTCTTGTTGTTTTATAGAGTATATGTAACAGGAGTTTAGAATTAACTAGACATACTGTAAATCTGTTTTATTGTTGCACTTGACTAAGAACAACAATATAGATGTGGCTGGTTTTTGCTATTCTTTTAAAATAGTGACATTTTTATAGATCAATATTTTACTTTTGCATGTGACACCATTAACTTTTTAGTGGAATTAAGTATTATTTTAAAACATGAAATTTAGACTATTAAATAAAACAAACTCCAGAAACAAAATGGTTGCTATTGATGAGAAGCCTGATGCTGTTTCCCTGTTGTTAACTTGGGCTTCACAAACGTACAGCCCAGTACTCAAGGTGCTGAGTGCATCTTCGATGTACAAGTCAGTGGAACTCAGTTGGAACTCATCGGAGTACCCTCAAGTCAGAGGTTACTCAGCTCCTTGCAGGACTAGTCCCATGGTTTATAATGTTGGTTCCACCCTTTCTTTTAAACCGCTAGGGATATATGATGATCTCTTCATCTTAAAGGGTTTGATCCCATGCCATTGACGTTCATGGGAGTTTTGCTACTGGCTTCAGCAGTGGGCCCTAAAATTCCTGTCATTTGTCACTGTCATTATTTTTTCAATAGCTAGACATTTGCCGTTTCAGTTTTTGCCCTCGTTTTTTTTTACATTTTCCAGCACCAGCTGAACTCATGACTCCCTGTCCACACAAGCCATGCAATTGTACAGGGCACCTTTTTAATAGTCTGCATCATACAGTCCCTTACATTTAAAACTAGACTGGATAAAATGCTGGATAATATACATTACTGTTGGGAAGAAACCTGTACTGGCAGATGGATGAACTGAATCCAATATGATCTTTCCCATCTCTCATTTCTGTGATTCTGTGATCTTTTGACACAATGAAATCCAACAGCTAGAGTCAGTCAAATGAATTTTAAGAAACCCCACAAATACGTGGAACTAAACACTGCAAAGTGAGTTTAAAAAAATACGTTCAACATTTATCTAACATGAATGGATTTTCCTAGAAACATTATCATAAAACTCTATGTTCTGAAGCACTGATGACTTCATAACGGTGTAATTCTCTGGGTTAGTCCCTGAAATAGTCTTCAGTTTGTCTAAACCAAAGGTGCCTGTGCTTTCATGTGCCTGCCCTGGAGGGAGTCAGATTGTGATTTCCTCTGTGAAACTGAAGAGGTAATTAATGTCTGTTTTTAGTCGACAGCCTCCGACATGAGATTTGAAGACACATTTTATGGAGCAGATATTATCCAGGGAGAGAAGAAGAGACAGAGAGTCCTGAGTTCCCGGTTTAAGAATGAATACGTGGATGACCCTGGGTACCGCACCTTTTTGAAAAGCTCATTCCAGAAGAAATGCCAGAAGGGACTATAAAAGAAGCAACAAAGGAATAAACCCACACACACTACAGGGAAGTAAACAGATTAAATTTTGGTGGAAAACATACAGAATACACCAGTGCTTGGTTTGAAGATTGTATCCCTTCATTACATTAAATCACTTTTGGCTAAAATAAATACTCTGAGTTTGTCAGTGAATTTACCAGTAAACATTTAAAACAGTCCCCTACAATTATCCATGTTAATTTCAAATTTCTCCAGATTTGGTTTTTCTTGTTAATGTATTAAAGGCTGTGTATTAATTTTGCATCATGGATTGGAGGAAACTGAGATTAAGAGGCACTGCAAAATGACATGCCAAAGAAAACTTGGAATACAGTCCTGCTTCCATTTAAGTCAGTGGTAAAACTTCCATCGACTTTTATGAGAGAAGCATCAACTGCTAGGAAAATCTTAATATATGGCATCCAGTAAAGATGATAAAAATTCTCACCACAATATCTGCCCCATCACTCTGGAAAACCGTAAAGTTTTAATAACAGGATAGGATTACAATGGCTTGTATATTTTCCACAGCCAGGGAAGAACATTCAATTTTTTGTTTTAAAATAGGAGTTTTTATAAAACATTTTAAAAACAAATGCAAGCGTGTACAGTATTAAAACCTATAAATGCTGTACTTGCGTACTTTGTACAGTGCTTTTACCTTTTTATATCACTACTGCTCTCAGTAGGGTTTGATGAGGACTCAGTGTGACTTAGATATTTTTTGGCTTCCAAGGAAGAAATCTTCAGAATAGCAAGGGGGGGGGGGGGTTGTATATTTAAAGAGGGAGATTTTGGCAATTATTTTTAAAACATGTTTTTCATAATACTTATTAAAATAGCTATTTGTAAAATAAAAATTATTTCATTATGTGTTTGTAAAATTAGAGTTTAAATATATATGCTTAACAGGATAGTTTTGAACTAATATAATATGGTCTTCCTTTTTAAATAATAGTTGGCAAATGTAATAGTGTTTAAAAATAAATGCCCTTTTGCTTACTAATGTTTGTGTCTGCTGATGTGATTACCCATCTATATAGCTGTGTGAATGAAACAAATCACTGGCAATACGCATGTAAATTCATGAACAGAGCAGACTGTAGTTACACAAGACTCAGTACTGATGTAATAATTGATTAAACACTGTATCATGGTCTCGTATCTTTTTATTTTCCCCTCTGTCTTGTGATGCTGATCTTATCAGAGGTTGTAGAGACAGGCTGGAAATGCATTCGGGTTTTCTGCTATTTGCCAGAAACACTGGCGCGTGTAAAGCCAAAAGGAAGCATTATTAAAATGACATAATCTGTTCTGTGTAAGTTGCCCATTAGCAGGATTTCTGACTGGCTGCCGCAGGAAGAAAACTCTCAGAACCCAATTTAATCTTGAGTGCTGCTGTTTTTCATTGTGCTACTTACAAATGTTCTTATAACTGGGTACATGGGCCTGGAAAAACACTTTGTGACAAACCTGCTCCTTGCTATTGAGAAGCACATATCTTAGTTTCACTGCATCCTTTGCAAGGTTATTCTTAGTTGTATGACTGGACAGCTAAATCTTTTCACTTACTGCATGACATCTCAGTTGGAATTTTAATTTTTTGTGTGTTACATTGACTGCTTTTTTTATACCATGAAATCACTAAAAATCCCTTTAGTCTCTAAGAAATTGCTTAGCTGTGACAATCATAATGTATTTCTAATTGAGAATGCTTTCTCTTGAGGTTGGAGGGTTTAGTGAGTGCTGCCTGGCATATTTCAAAACATCAGAGCTCTTTTTGGCAGATCTGAAGGAAAAGCAAAACTACTAGTACATGGGTCTCATTTGCCACACAGAGCAGGCTTGTCTTCGACTTGTCAAGAGCTAAATGCAGGTGACAAGCCATTTCATTATGTACAGTCTTGTCATATACACCTCTACCCCGATATAACACAAATTCGGATATAACGCGGTAAAGCAGTGCTCCGGGAGGGCGGGGTTGCGCACTCCAGCGGATCAAAGCAAGTTTGATATAACGCGGTTTCACCTGTAACGCGGTAAGATTTTTTGGCTCCCGAGGACAGCATTATATCGGGGTATAGGTGTAATTAGAAGATAAGAATGATTTTATTAGCCCTCGTGAAGTTTCATGAGACAATAAAATCTTAAAATGCATAAGTACATTGTGAAATTACAGCTACTAGAAAGGCCAGTGTGAGGAAGTGTGGGTGGATAGGAGTCACATGTGGGTTCCATGCCTAGCTCTGCATTAACCTGCTGTGTGACTTCAGTCAATTCACCCCACTTCTGTGAACTGGGTGTCATGACGCATCTCTTCCTTTGTAAAGGAGATCTGCAGATTAAAATTGATCTGCAGGAACTAACAATTATTATTTTTTAAAAACATCATTTGCCTGTTTCTTCTCTATTGTGCCCTGGGATTGCAACAGATTTTACTCTAAAAGTCCTGGAAGTCTTATGAAGAATTATCGGGCCTCGTCAACTATATAAAATATCTTGTCTTCCTTGTTCTTGCTTTAAAGAAAGTGAATCTGAAATATAATTATCTTAATTTCAGAAAGCATAAATCAACATTGTAACTTTAAAGAAAGAATAGCGTGATGATAACCCAGAGATCCTGGGACTTCCTTATTATACAATAATGGATAGTTTGAAGATTCTGCAATGAAAAAAATAATGTCGTATGGGAATTTTGGATAGAGATGGTATGTGTTAAATGTTCTTCAGATCTGGAAATCAGACCATTTCTCCAGACTAGCTTTACAATAATGATACTGCTTTGCACAGATAGGAAAGAAGATTGTGTTAAAAACAATGGACTGGGAGTCAGGAGATATGGGTTCTGGTTCCTGTGTGACACTGGCCCAGGCACTTAAGTTGACTCAGCAACTCTGAACCTTTTTATTTAGCTTCCTAAATATGGATTTAGGTGCTGTCTTTAGGCACCCAAATTTGAAAATGTTGGCATTAATCTTCGTCTGTTTCCCCAGTTGTAAAATTGAGATAATAATCATCATCTCAGGATGTTGTGAGACTTCACTCATTTATGAACCTCAGATGGAAGGTATTATATGAATGCACAGTATGATGATGATGATTATAATATAGTGCCTCCCCTCTGAGGATCTCAACGCACTTTGCAAACTAATGTCGCCTCACAGCACCCGTGTAAGTATTATATTAGTATTAAAGATGGGTAAACTGAGGAAAGGTGATTGTCTTCCCTGTATTATACCTTTGTACCAGTGGCAGAGCTAGCTGTACAACCTAAGAGCTGAGGCACCCAGTCCTCTGTTTTAAACACTAGTCCCTACTGTCTTTTTATCCTCTCAATAGATGAGACATAGAACAATTGCTTCACATGTTCAAGAATCCTGAATACCGTGTATGGGGCATATATTTACATAAACAGCAGTGTTTTGACAGACAGTGATAAAAATACTGTGCTTTTACTCATGGTTGTGTTCACATCCATCTCATGAATAACAGGGAAGTGTGCTGTACTTGGATTTATGCTGGTTTGCAAAAGACAATGTTTTAGTAGCAAGGTGGTGATTCCCCAAATTATACTCAAGGCGTGATTAAATTAAATGTTTCATTTATTAATTTTAGATGACTTCTGTTTAATCCAATTTGCATTATATCATCATGATAGGGCAATTCAACCAATGGTTTTTAGTAACAATATGATATACCGTACCATGCTGTGCGACATTGAAAATTACAATTAAAAGAAGAAATATATATATAGCCCCCTGAAGTTATTCATATTTGGAAGCCTGTATATAATTCCTATTCTGTGTTCTAAAACACAGAAAAGTTAGTACAATGACCTCATATGAATTTATAAACAATATTTTAAAATATAATGGGACAAATTCTTCCCTCATTTTCACAAACACAGCCCTCCTGATTTCATGTGCTGTGGTACTCTCCACGGAAGAGAAAGTGAGAAAAAAAATTACTGATAAGCCAAATATTGCTTGAATGATCAGCTGGCATGGTACTAAATGTTCTGGTTGATTAGTCAATCCTTACTTAATGGCTCAATCACAACTTTTAAATTAGATATGGTATGAAAGCACATATGATAATTCCCCCTGGAATTCCAATAAATGAAATATTCTCTCTGCCATAAACTCTTAAATGTGTTGCTCTGTTTGGGTTCGGTTAAACAGCTGTTGTGTTCCATTCCAGTGAAGGCTGTATTTTAATAGAAAGCAGTTTGTGTGTGTGTGTGTGTGTGTGTGTGTGTGTGTGTGTGTGTGAGAGAGAGAGAGAGAGAGATCTCACACACACATACAGAGGGAGAGGTGACATCTGTATGAAAAATTGCAGAGCCATGTAATAAATACTTTTATCATGCACTTTTGAACATTACCAATCCATCTCCCTGGAATCTATTCTAAATCCCTTAAAAAGGGGGTTTCTATGACATGTAGCATATACAGAATGTGTGATGATAGGGTGTGGTTTAAATATTTTATTGACACTTATTTGGGATGATATTCATACCAGCAACTCAATTATGGCTTTGCCATCTATATGTAAAGAATGCCATGTCAAATTCAGACAGATGAAACTCTAGACCACATTACACTTTCAAGGATTCCCCATATAGCTAGATATTATAGGCAGAGCTCGGGTGCCTACAGTTAAGATTGTCAACACTTTCCATTTTGAAATGCTATTTTTAGTTACCTTTAACTATGCCCAAATCTCTATGCTGGGTGTTTGCCTCAGGCATATATTTTTGTAACATTTAATCTAAAACAGTTCAGCCTTTTCCAAGGTCAAGATTAGGGAAAAAATACATTGTTTTGTCCATGTTAAAATCTTGCCACCATTTAATTGAGAGGCTCTAGAGCATCTGTGCTTTAAAACAGGGACTTGAAATATGGGGTAGGTGAGGATTGCCATGGGATCAAGGATGTGCTTATTGCTGTCCCCATAAAAATCTGCCCAAATTTGGCTAAGCTATAAATTTATGAAAAACTACAATTCAAACATCATCAGTAGAGGTTTGTTAGTGGTTGGCAGCTCAAGTCTCAGAAAATTCCAGCTGCACTGACCATGCTCCTTCCTCACGCAGCTATTTCTCAATGGGACTATACATATGCCATCCCAACAGAATGGCTGTGCATGCACCATGCCAGGGCTGCAACGGCTGAACAGGACTTTTCCAATAATTCCTCTTCATATCTGCCAAGGGTCACTTACACCAGGGCACTGGAACTGACAACAAGGAGACTGTCTCGTCTGTGTTCTCAGTGCCCACTCTGCTGGTGCCCAGGCATCATGGAAGAGGGGGAAATCCAATCAGCCTTGAATGCAAAGACGTGAGGAGCAGAAGGGAGCCAGAGGTGGGACCAGGAGCTGTAGCGAGGAGAAGGAGGGGGGCAGGAACTGGGGTGGATAATGGCAGATGGATCTATAACCACTAAACCATACTCCCCTCCAGAGCCTGGAATTGAATCCGGGATTCCTCAGTCTCAACATTCCTTTGCTGTAAGCCAAGGGTAGGCAACCTATGGCACACGTGCCAAAGGCGGCATGTGAGCTGATTTTCAGTGGCACTCACAGTGCCCGCGTCCTGGCCCCCGGTCCAGGGGGGCTCTGCATTTTAATTTAATTTTAAATGAAGCTTCTTAAACATTTTTAAAACCTTATTTACTTTACATACAACAATAGTTTAGTTATATAGACTTATAGAAAGAGACCTTCTAAAAACGTTAAAATGTATTACTGGCACGCGAAACCTTAAATCAGAGTGAATAAATGAAGACTCGGCACACCACTTCTGAAAGGTTGCCGACCCCCGCTGTAAGCAAACAGCTGAGAAACCCACTGGTGAATTCTCTCTCTTCCCCCTCTACTGTCTGGTTCACCTGAAGGATAACTACTACTGTGATCAGTTACTCTGATAGCTCAAATGGCAGAGGCCTGTCCTGTGGAACTAAAATTTCCAATGCTACTTTTTGACCCACATGTGGTCAGTATGGTTCCATGTGATTTGTGTTATCAGTTTGCCTTTTTAAAAAATTAGGAAATTTAACCCTCCTCCAATTGTCCGCCCTCCCCCAACTACGTTAAAAGAACATTAAAGTTGCAAAGTCCTTGAAAGGTAGAGAACTCAGGTTGACCTTGAGCATATAATGCAGTCTTTAATTAAGTCTTTTAGGCCGCCCACTCTAACTGTCCCACTGCTCCAGGGAACCTGGAGGATGAAATCAGCAACTTTCTCAGGGGGAAGAAATACCACTCTGTACAAAATTCGGCAGTGATGTATCTAGGCACTAGGCCAGAAGATGTAGGAGAGGGTTAGCAAGATGATTCTTTGGGAAACACAATATTTCAAATAGACAGAATGGAGCAGAAGTGCAACAGTTCCAGAGGCTGTCTATTGTTGTGAGTGTTGACATCATGTGGTGAAGTGATGCTGTATCAGCTGTGTCATGGGACAAGGCTCCACGGAGAAACGGGGACAAGGGAATAAATTATCTGGGAGGATTCCATGTCACTAAACAGGGCCTTGATTTATGGTGTTTCCCATAATCTACATACCAGTCGGCATTTATAGAAAATATACATAAAATACCTTTGTGAGTGAGCTCATTGTAAAATGTCTCTCATATTAACTGCTGAGATAGAGATAGAAGCAGGGCTGGCTCCAGGCACCAGCCCACCAAGCTTGTGCTTGGGGTGGCACCTGGAGGGGGGCGGCGCGGCGCTCCGGCCACCGGGGAGAGGGGGCCACAGCCAGGCTCGCCGCCCTCCCCCCTGCGCTCTGGCCGCCGGGGGGAGAGCCGAGCCCCAGCTGGGGCTCGCCGCCCTCTCGCCGCCCTGCCCCCGGCGCTCTGGCCGCCGGGGGGAGAGACAAGCCCCCGCCGGGGCTCGCCGCCCTCCCCCCGGGGCTCCGGCCGCCCCCCCCTCCATGGATAGAAGGGAATACATGGCCGTTATTATTCTTTTTAAAAGTCACAGAAAGCAATTGAGAGAGACCCAGGAGGGCAGTTACTAGCCATCAGAGCTGTTCGTTTATCGATGTGTTTTAAAGGAAAGGCTACTGGCCATTCAGAGAGGCCTGTGGAAAAGGATAGTATTGGCACCCAACCCCATGTGTTTTCTCAGTGCTTGCCTAATAACTAATTTACACCACTAACTAATTTTTCCTTTAGTTGAAATGGGATGGACCTCTTTAGTTTATGGACCCGTCCCACACCACCATATGCCATGGAAGGAGGCACACAGAGATTTGTACAGCTTCCGTATTGTGTACAGAGACATTGTAAGTGCAATCACTTGGTCCACACTTGCAGAATTCTCCATGTGTCCGTCTCTATCCCCATGCCAGGCTTCTGCCCTCCCAGACACACTCATGTATATTGACGTGTTGGAGACAGCAGTGGGGCTGAAAAAGCACTCCTGCGGCTCTATAGGAGAAGTAAGTGCAGGCTTTCACTCGATACAGCAGGCCAGATGCAGGATGGGGTGCAGCACTGCCGGACACCAGGGTTTCCTCTTCTGCACCCAGCTAGCAGCTCCAATTTTTTTCAAGTGCAGGATTGGAGCTACACTCCCTCAGTACAAAACTCGGCTTAGCATCAGTGGGAGCTCTGGCTGAATAAAAACTACTGATTTTGGCCCAACGGAAGTTGTAATCACATGGCAATTATGGTTTAGTTCTGCTATGAGAACATTCTCTGACATGCCCTCGCTGTTGTCAAAGCATGTAATCCATTTTCTCTAGTGAATTATGTGGTATTCCCGGTAGCAGAGAAACTGTTTTGCACTTTGGAACATCTCTTTTTATCAAGATTTTATGCTTTATACTTTTCGTACGGCTCTGTTAGCCAGTATAATTTCTTTCCTAGGATCCCTTTATCTCTGTGTCTGTCGGTCTCTTTCCCCATTTGTGCATAACCTACGACTGTCCAGGTAGTGCAGATAGCTGAAGACATTCTTATCTTGGCATAGTTCTGTATGCTGCAATAGCTGTGACAAACCAAAGATGAGCTTCGCTGAATTTCTTTTCTTTTATTGTAGATCGCACCAAGATCATTAATACTCATCTAATGTATTTTTTGGCTTTCACCAAAGGCTCTGATGCCTTCAGAATTAGTTAGGACACAAGCCCTTGGACCCGTGGCTTAGATAAGAGTTAAAAACTTCACAGGTTTGCTGGCCCCTAACATGCTAATTTGAGTCAATGTCTGTACATGGCCCTCTGCATGGTGGCCCTACTTTGCATGCTCCACAAACTCTCATGTCCTCACATGAGGAAATCTGTCCCTAGCTAATTATTAAATACTAAACAAATTATATAACTAAAAAACAAATTCTTCCACCTGGAGTTCAGGACTAGCTGAGAGTGAGTTCTTAAGGGGGTTTCCTAGCCCCAACTGGGCCATAGGAAATAAGCACCAGCTCCCAGCTCCCTCTCTTCATCTATCCCATGCTGTAGCTGCCTCAGAGGGTTATGGGAGAAAGTTTAATTTGCAGAGGGACAGTGGGGGAGAGTAGCCCCATGTTAACCAGGTGGCAAATGCAGGTTACAGAGCAGGCATGGGGATCAGGGTGCTAGCAACCGGAGATGGTCCCACCATCTTACTATGGCAATGGACACAGCCTATCTGTATTGATTTCAATATTGTGCAAGTCTCTATTTTTTGATCTACTTAGATTTATGAACAATCCAAAAAGTGACCTCCTCCAAATAGCTGTGGGTGTGGTTTACAAAACAAATACGCCTCCACCATGCAAAACAGCAAAACACCAATAACAATTGTTACGCTTCCAGACCTACTTCCAGCAATCCGATTCCCCCAAATCCTCATGCCTCCATCCCACACCCTGCCTGATGCAGAACCCCAAGCCTCTGTTAAAAACTAAAGAGCCACCTGCCTCTCCTGAAACGCTGGAGAGAAAAGATAAGCTTTGTGGTGTGCCTGGAAGGGTAACAAATCCAAGCGCTGTCGGCCAAGGGGAGAAAGCAAATTCTAAAGCCAAGGCATGATCTGCTGGCAGCTCACTCCTGTTTACATCCAGGAAGCTCCAGCTCTCTAGCTGCAGCAGGATGGCATTGTGAAGAGAGGCAGCAACTTCACAAACCAATAGGGCTTTGAAGGTTAAAACCAGCACCTTGAATTCCACTTGGGAACTCACCACCTGCTCAGGTCCCAGAGCCATGGATTGAAGAGGCTGCGGCCCTGTTCACTCCTTTCAGATTGGGCATCAGGCCGGAACAGGCAAGCCCCCTAACTTGCTAACTTGTACTACAAACAGCAATCACAGGGCCTCCCTTAGGGATGCTGATATAATTCCCACAAAATCTTCCAGATGGTTCCCCTAGCTTAGCAACATTACCTCCATCTTATGTAGACTGAGTCTTACCCAGCCAGGTCTCACCCATTCATCTGTGGGCCTGGTTTTCAAATAGGGGGGACTGAGAAGGAGGTCTAAATCCTGTATTTGGGCACTCAGCTCAGTACTTTGGGGGTATAAAATGTGTGTATGGGTGTAGGTAGTAGCTGGAGCATCCAAATGCCATCTTACTAATGGCCCGGTGTTTGAAATTTGAACTCCCATATCAATTTCCCCAGGAAGAATAAGTGTAAATCTGTAAGAAGTATTCTGCTGTCGGGCTGTCAGCTCTTTTGTTAAGGACAATGGGTTACATTTAGACTCAAATGCTCACTGTTCCTGGTAAGTGGGCAGTAATGTAACCCTAATTTCTAATTTTTGCCAGTAAATACAGTAAATTACACTAAAATGTTTGCCCTGTGATTCTGCTGCTGAACTTTTAATCAAGCATTTTCGGTAACACACATCCTCCACCCAGGTCCTGTGTTCTTAATTTTTTATGCTCAAAAATCTAACTCAGCTGTCTAGGTACAGTATCTTTTCTCTAAGAAGAATCTGGCTGCTGTGGAAATGATTGAAACTAAAAGGGAATGTAGAAAGTATGATGGATTCTAGTTAAGAGGACATTTCCTCTGCTTCTGCTCCAGAGAGTGCTAGCAACAGTAAAAATGGAAAAGTGAACAATGTGACTATGAGTGGGATATGAAAGCAGCCAAGTACGTGGCCTTGCAGCAATGGGAAGATATGTAGCACATAAAAGGGCAGCAAGGTATCGAAAATGTAGATTGGCTGTGTTTTACTTGAAGCTGCTGGACTTGTCAAAGCCTCTCAGTTCTGCAGCAAAGTGCATACAGGTTGTCAAAAGTTGGATCTAAGTGAAATAGGGAAATTAACATCTCTTTTGCAGCTGCTTGTCTCTTTTATTCGTATGTAATACTGACACTATTTCAAGCACAGACGGCCTAATGTATTAGGCACTCGCGTTAGTGGTGTGTTGGTCCCATGCTGTAGAGAAAGAGTTTTAGTTTTCCTCTGCCCTATCTCTCTTCCTTATGCTCCTTATTTTCCCTTTCTTTTACTACACTGCTGCTCCTGCCCTCTTTGAGTTCCCACCTCTACTTGTCCTGCCTTCCTCCTCCCAACCCATTGCCATTACAAACACAATCCTCTCCCTTGTTTGTGTCAACTGCTCATTTCCTGCACCCAGCCTCTGCCTCTGAACGGTCAGAAAACATTCCAGGAGCACAGTTAAAATGAAAAATAGTGATAACAGTTTGTAATGTGATTATTAAGATAATAGATTTAGCTGCATGATTGTGTGACAATTCAGTAAACATAATTAAAATAAATACTTGAGTGAATTTAGTGCCTGTCAATACAGCTGGTTGATGAGCCCTAGAGACCAAAGCCCTGCAGCTATTCCCCAGCATCAGCACTGCTAGTACAAACCTCCCTGTACTCCAGGTGTGGAGTTACATCATTCTCTAGGCCCAGTCAGTCCTTGGTTTCTCTGCTGAAGCTTCCAACAAGGAGCACAGTATCCGAGAATTTGAAGATAGAAAAGACATTAGGCCTGATTCTCCACTGCTTTGCATTGTGTGTGCTCATTTACACTTGTGTGAAGTGGATGTGCCATACAGCCATTCTGATTGGGCAGCTTTTTACACTCACACTAGCCAGCTGCAAGTGACAGTGCAATGCTCAAGTCAATTGAGAATCAGCCCCCTGGATTCCATCTTCCTTCACTACTCCCAGATCAGCGATGACCTCCACCCAATAAAAACCCACAGCCATCTGTGTCTAAACTAAGCCTCCCTCCCACCCTAAGCTAGAAATTCAAATCAACTACAGGGGGAGTTTAAAAGCAGCTTGGAGCCATGGTTAGAAAATGAGCTCCAGCTTGGAAACCAGCCTCAGCTGAACTGTAATGAGCAGCTTTCTGGCTGTGGCGTTAATAAAGCCTCCAGCAGGAGGACGCAATTAGTGTGAAGCTTTTAAACTAGGCACCCGTGAAGGCTGAGTTAGTAGTGCCAGAACAAGGGTCACCTGGGAGTTCCAGAAGAAAAATTCATTGGTACTGTAGGAGAGTATTTGAATTGTCCTAATGTTTGCCACTGTGGAGAGAGATGCGGTAAGTCCTGCTTAGGCTGTTCCGGACACTGGTGAGTAGAGAGAACTAGGGCTCCCCGAAGCAGCAGAATGAAATCCCTCCCAGTGGGGGGTGCTTCAGTGCTGGTGAGAAAGAGATAATGTGGTACTGACTCACATGCAGGGTGGACCTTAAAACTGACTGTGCTAGTCCTTGGTGACAGAGGTGATCATATACTCAAATATGTATATGGTTGTTCCATGATAGAGGATGGATCCAACATTAAACTGATTTAAAATTTTTATTAAAGTTAATGTTTAAAATTAAATATACACAAGTTAAGAGGGAAGGTACTGTACATCTGGGGTCAGGCTTGGGTTATGAGGGATTACAGGTAACGGTTGCAAGGATGTAGAGATACATACATATCACATAACCGGCATAAACCCAGATTGGGGTGCAAGAGTTTTTTAAAGTGGATAGGTGGGCTCGGGTACGCCACCCATGGAATTTATAAGGAGTCCAAGTCAGTATCGGTGCAGCGAATGAGTACATAGGTGGGGTGTGTCCCTTGGGCCGTCAGGGAAGGAAGTGGGCTATTTCCCTGGTCGGCGGTCTCGATTACTCAATGTGGTATTGGCGGTGTCCTGTGATGTGTTCTGTATAAATGTCTCTGGACCACCTGATGGTGTTGGACACCATGAGCTGTCTCATGAGCCGGGTGTAGCGTCGACCGACTCCGCACGCTCTCAGAACCGGCTCGTTGTGGGGGTCTCACGAGCCCAGGGCTCCCACGATCAGGGTGTGTATCTGCACCTCGTACTATACTTGCTTTTAGTCTAAAGTACCAATTGAAGTGGTTTCTATAATGTGGCTGCTTGTCCACTAGGAATTGGACTAAATTCTTTTTATATGGGTTACTAAATTGTCAAACAGCAAAGATTTTGTTACCTATTGGCAGTCTTCGTTGGCCAGGGGTCTCTGTTTAATAATGGATCCAAATATGTCTCAAATTCTGCTACTGCAACCAGTAGTATATGGTTTGACTGACCTGGGCAGATAGGGGTGACCACATTGACTGGCCCAAATCATGTCATACACCTTTTTTGAAATGGTTTTAACTTGGTTTTTAAATGTGCAGCTCTAGCCACTGATTAGAGGGCTCAGTTCCTGTGCTGGTTTTGAACTGACTAGAGGTACAATATGTATGTTCCATTCCCACTCTCCTGATTCTGGTCTCCCTTAGGAAAAAACACTTCTCAACAGTGTTTGTCATCAAAGAAGCATGAAACCTGCTAATGTTTAATTAGAGGCAGTACCAATAGATAGAGGTGATCACTTACCTTGGATCGGGGCAATGTAAAACATAAGAGGAAATTAACACAGGTTTCTGCAACCATTTCTGATTAGCAACTCTATAGCATTGACTAATTCTGTCCCAGTGTCTCCTGTGCAAGATGTAGTGATTGTGATAATTTATGTGTGTTGCCCTTTGTAGGAGACTCCTGGAGGCAACAGCCATTATTTGTGTTCAATTTAAATTTAACTTGTTACAAAGGAGAGAGTCACACTACTCTCTCACGGAGGATTTTGTTCTCTTGTTTATATAAAATAAGTCATAGATTTAAATTTTTTTATATAGAAAATATAACAGAAACGAAGGACAAAATTAAAGACTATGTACATTGTGATATAGAATAATAAAGAATGTCTCTACCTAGATTTCTATAAGCACTAGGTGGAATCCATACCACCTGGTCCTTAAAGTAAAAGTTGTGTAGAATTTTAACAGAGAATGATGATCTTTCTATAGCAATGTTAAATAAACGCATAGAACTCCAAAGATTGGGGTATAATTTCCTATCAAATTATATAGGATGGTCAAAGTGTTCATTTAGAACAATTCTCTATTAAAAGTCAATGTTTTAGAGCCCTTTCTATACAACTCATTGTCCCTCCTGCCCCCTATTTAGCTCTGTTGGATTTTCCCATAAGGTGTGCCTTGGGAAGAGGTCCATGACTAGAAAACATGAGGACCATACACATCCTGTGTATATGGAAACAGGAGGCGGCCTAGAAGTCTTGCCCGAGGGCATTCTGTGTTCCAGGCAGATAGTTAATTTCCAGCTCAATTGGGAATTTAATTCACTTCCTGAAATAAAAAGGTTCTGCTCCCCAAGGACAGCCCAATTGAGCTCGAAATTAAATATCTGCCTGGAACACAGAATGCCCTGGAGCAAGACTTCTAGGCCACCTCCTGTTGCCTATCAAAGACCTCACTGTAATATGATTAAGAAGCTATTAACTGTCTGGTTTTTTCCCCCCTAAAATACAAAAGATCCATGATCAAGTCTATTTATTTTGGTAACCAAGGAAATGGCTGTTTATTATAATAAAAATAAGCCTGCTGTTCCCAAATCTGCAATCTTCATTGCTCTGTTGTAAAAGATGCCTTGTATCTTGGCTCATTAGAAGCAAAACTTTATTTCCTCAAAGGAAAACAGTCAGGAGAGAGTGTTTCATCTTTAATATGGCTGTACTACAACAATGCCATTATCCTGGATTCAGATGAATTTAATTGAACTCTAATGAACAAAATTAGTAATTTTATGCAATTACAATCCCATTTAAATAGTTAGAAAATGGATGCGATGGTAATTGTGGTTGACTTCATTTTCCTACAGCCTGAATCTCTCAGGCACTTCTTTCTGTCTCCCCCGCTGTGCAGAAGATAGTTAGCCACTGGGGTCAGGGAGGACGTTGGTGCTATTCCTTAATGCTGCTTTCTGAAGTTGGCTCCTCTGCAGTAGCAAATGTGCATCCTGGTTAAATAAATGGAGGAAAGAGGAAATTGGCCTGGTAGTATGAGATGAGCTGAGACTGAAATACCAACCTCAGTAACTGTATGGTGCTGGGTATCCTGCCACAATATGCACAGGGGGTGTGGCAGTCTGAAACACTCGGGACCTCAACAAATGCTGGGGGTAGGAGAGCACTGGCTGGGGGAGAAAGATCTGACCCTAAAGAACAAATCCTGAGAACCACTGAGGGCTTGTGTACACTTACAATGCTGCGGCACTGTAGCACTTAGTGAAGACGCTACCTACGCTGATGGGAGGGAGTCTCTGGTCAGTGTAGATACTCTGCTGCCCTGAGAGGCCGTAGCTAGGTTGACTGGATAAGCCCTTCCATCTACATATTGACCAAACTTCCGGTGCAGACAGAGCTGTAACTGCGTTGCTCAGGGATGTGGGTTTTTCACACTCCTGGCAACATAGTTCTACCAACATAAGTTTGTAGTGTAGACAAGGGCCAAGCTTTGGACCTGTGGGTTTTGTATTATTTGGATTTCTCACTATCCCTGATTCCCTGCCAGCTGTAGAAATCTTCCCAATTCTTTTTTTCTCCCCTACCCGAGGGCAGTCAGCCTGACCGAAATCCTATGAATATAGGTGGCTCTGGATCTGAATGCAAATTTGAAGCTGAATGCAAGTAGCCATGCACCTCTTTTGCTGGGGTTTGAAGTGTTATCTTCTCAGCATTTAATCATTACAGCCATCTGGTGAAGGAGGAGGAAAATCAGAGAAACATGAAGTGAGAAAATAAAAACAAAATGAAGAAAAAATACTTAACTGTGCTGTGCGTCTCCTGTCCTCTCTCCTCTTCTGTTTCCATCTTCATATACCATGCATCTCTCTCCCTTTATTCTTTAATCTCTCTTCTAACTCCGCCCAAGTAAAGACAATGGCAGTTACTTACCCAACTGTTTATTGTGTATCTAGCACTTGGTGTTTTGACCTTGTATTTGCTGGCAGCCAGTGAGTTATGAGGGAGTTTCCTTCTCTTGTTGCACAGACAGAGAAAACACTTCATTAACCCTCCTTGCTGGTTCCATGGAGGGATACATTAGACCTGAGGCTTTACATTAGCAGTTAGAGGTTTGTTTGGGTTTTTCAATTCAATTTTTGAGGAAGTTGGCTCTCTGAAGCACCTGAACTGTAATGGAGTCGTGGAGGGACTCCGCAGGGAGTCACTGGAGAGACATCAATGGACAGAACAGAATAAGGAGTAGGTAAAGCAATGAGATTTGTTTTGCTGCGTCTGCTGCCTCCTTCTAAGTCCTTAAAGAGCATGAGTAAAAGACCCAGGAGCAATTGTAACCCTCCTACCAGGTGGCGTTGGTAACAAAGATTATGTTCAATATCTAGGACTTCCTCTTAACAATACAACACAGAGCCAGCTCGCGGCCCTACCCTATAATCT
Organism: Terrapene triunguis; assembly: GCF_002925995.2. NCBI lineage: Eukaryota > Metazoa > Chordata > Testudines > Emydidae > Terrapene > Terrapene triunguis. The sequence goes on along the minus strand of NW_020699449.1, from coordinate 1,503,781 downwards.
GGGAAAATTAACACTACGCTGGGTGGTGTCCTTTGCCTCAGTTTCCCACTTCGTGGTGTGACAATCTGAACAAATGTCCCTTTACCAGGTCACTCCTCTTTCCCTCTGATGCACCCCACTCATGGTTGTCGTTAGTCAGCAAAGACCCAGTGTTCAGAGGTGCATTCACATGGGTCCACCTTCCCCCCGCCCCCAAAAGCAAATGTTGAGACCCCTTTGCTGCTGCCTCTGCACCTGGCTCACTGTTGCTTGCCACTGATATCACTGCCACTGTTTGCCACCACTATTATCGCTGCTGCCTCTCATCTCTGCTGCTGGTTGCCGCTCACTGTCCCTTCTGCAATGGAGCTTTCTGAACTTCATGATTGCACTGGGTGGCAGGGAACCCCTGGGCTGCTGCCTCTTCATTGTCTTTCACTGCAGCACTGTCCTGCTACCAAGTCTAAGGCTTAGCTCCTAGACCTGCTCATCAGTAACTTCAGCCTGGTCTACTCTTGGGGAGGGAGAAGAATCGATTTAAGTTACGCAACTTCAGCTACATGAATAACGTAGCTGAAGTTGACGTACTTGGATCGACTCACCGTGGTATCTTCGCTGCGGTGAGGCGACTGCTGTTGGTCCCCCGTCGACTCTGCCTGTGCCTCTCGCTCCGGTGGAGTACACAAGTCGACAGGAGAGCGCTTGGGGGTCGATTATTGCATCTAGACTAGACACGATAAATCGACCCCCACCGAATGATCGCTGCCTGCTGATCCGGTGGGTACTGTAGACATACCCTTCAAGTCTTGTTTCTATTCAGTAATTACAAGGATTCTCCAATCAGCTGTCTTCAGACACTGGAGAGGGGAAGGGTCAAATGGCATCTAGAACTCTTTAGGCAGAGATCACACCATCAGATACGAACAGCTGTCTGCACCCCCTCTCATCTTCAGTGGGATTTGGCACCCCTACCCTCTGCATTGCAAGTGAGGTTGACATGCTCAAATAGGACATGCTAAGGACATGCTCTGTGGCTCTTTACTCATCCAGTAAGGATAACATTTCATTGCCGCTGCATTCAAATTTATTTTTATTAAAGCTAATGTTAAAATGATCTAATACACAGATTAAAGAGAGTTTCTATACAGTTGGGTACAATGCTTAAATTATCTAAACGTACAAATTTTGGTTAAAAGGTCATAAAATACATCTGCAATATCCCAAATTAAGGTTAATGAATTTAATGATAGTTTAAATATTAGCATCCAAATATTCAGGTACATCACTCATAAAAAGTTTATACTGAAAGTAGCTTATGGAATGTAAATATAGTAATGCGTGTAGGTTGTCCCTCAGCCATTAAGAATGTAGGATAGGTTGTCCCTCAGTAAATACAATCCGTCAGAGAAGTATTTCAGTTACCTTCCGACGTCACTTCTCCATGGCACTCTAGCTCATTTCCCCTGGTTTTGCCGATGTCCAGTGACCTGTTCTAAATAGATGTCCCTTGACCAACTTCTGTTGTCCAATATCATGAGTGATGTGTAACCCAAAACTAGCCAAAACTGATCACTTTGGCAAAGCTGCTCTGTCTGCAGAAGGCAGGCTGGGAAGGAGGCACTAATGTAGGAAAGTAGGAGCAGCATTTTTTTTTTATTTTTTTTCTCAGGGTTTCACGGCCTCTGTAGATAGGTCTGCTGCCAAGGCATAGAGTTGAGGAGAAAGAACTGGCTTGTGAAAACCAGAGAAGCTGCAGGCTGTACAGAGGCAATGACTATTGCCACACATTGCCCCTAGTGCTGTGGTGGGCAACCTGCGCCCCGTCAGGGTAATCTGCTGTCAGGCCATGAGGCAGTTTGTTTACATTGACCATCCATAGGCACAGCCGCCTGCAGCTCCCAGTGGCCATGGTTCGCCGTTCCCAGCCAATGAGAGCTGCGGGAAGTGGCGCAAGCCACAGGGACATGCTGGCTGCTGCTTTCCGCAGCTCCCATTGGCCAGGAACGGCGAACCGCGGCCACTGGGAGCTGCAGGTGGCTGTGCCTGTGGATGGTCAATGTAAACAAACTGCCTCACGGCCTGCCAGCGGATTATCCTGATGGGCTGCATGCAGGCTGCAGGTTGCCCACCACTGCCCTAGTGCGTTGATCCAGAAGTTCTCTTCTAAATCTGTGCTGAGCCAGATTCTGCCATCTGGGAGATTAGAAAAAGTCAGTGGGAACCTTGATGTCCCCTACTGCCTCCTTATGGCCAGGGCCTCATCACTTCCTAAAAACAATCTCTCTCATCAATGGTGAGTTACTAATCTTGGAAAGATTAGATTTATTGTTGGTAAATTTGTTACGCACACACACACACACACACACACACACTATATCCATTGATGATGATCAGGATTGAGAGCTAGGGAAAGTAAGAAAAAATGCTGCTTGAGAACTTGTTGGAATTTGATTTAGGGGCATATATTTTGACGCAATGTTGCTGTTTGTTTTTAATGGTTATAAGTGCAACTGTGAAAACTTTTAAATTAATTAAAAATAAAACTGCTTAAAACTTTGTTCAACTGAAAATTTTTAGTGAAAAAGCTTAAAAATAAACCTCGATATTACCCATTAAATTATATAAAAAAGCAAATTTTGCCAAGTTTATTACTATATAATTTTGTACTATGATGAAAACAAAAAAAAAATTAAAAAGGGAATGCTCATTTCTGCATGGCTGGTGTGATGTATGGTAGCATGGGCTGCCATTGAGTTAAACGCTGACAACCAAGATCCTGGAATGAACCCCAGAGTAGTCTGTAGCAATCCATCTTGTCCCTGAATTCCAGCAGATGCTTTGTACATTTTGCAAGTTCTAAAGCATTTATCTAGGCTTCCACACATGGGATCACCCTGCTTTTCCAATTCATCAGTATTATCATTCTGGCAGGCAGTATGGCCCTTAAGAAAAACTATCCCTCTTCCCAACAGCTCACAGTGTATAGAGAAGCAGTGTTACTTAAAAGGAGTGCCAGTGAATTAATTCCTGTAACAATTCCAAGCAGCATAGTAATTCATCTCACTATTGCGTTACAAAAGGGGTTTTTATGTGAGAATCCAAAAACATATTTGGGAGTGTGGCTTTGTTTCCCATGAACTTCTAACATCTTGGCTCTGGAACTTCAAGAAATCCTGTGAAGCGTTAGTATTGAATTACCCTGATCCGATGTCCCATGGAGTAATTCTAGACTACGGGCCTGGTCCAAAATTCACTGACATTAATGGGAGTCTTTCCATTGACTTCACTGGGCTTTGGCTCTAGCTTGCATAACCCAGGCAGAGTCACAAAGTATTGTCCATCCAGGAAGAAAGGAAGAGGATTTGGGCGTTTTTCCAAATCAACTAAGTAGCATTTCTTTGTTTGGCGAAATGTTCAAAATTAAATCTGTGGTAGGTGAAATTCCTACTGGAACGACTTAACCCTCACCATTTATCAGTATATCAGCAAGAGAGTTCACACGTGCTTGCCAACCGTGCCAGAAACGAGGGAGATTTACCAATATGCAGAAGAGGATTTATCAAAAGAGGATTCCTAGTGCCAGGATGTATTTATTTTCACTATGCCTGCAGCTTGTGTCTACAGACTTTGGCAGTCCTATGAAAGAGGATTGGTATTATCTTTTCTGCATGGACATGCGGTTAGGAGATGTTCCAAAACTATGAGTTTTGAATGTTTGGTGCTGATAAAGTTACATCATTAATGTTCAAGTAGTGCCATGTCATTGTATGACTCACTCAATGTGGGAGAGGGGCGGGGTGCGTGTTTATGAGTTTGGTAGATTAAATCCCCTAAGACTTTGTAGCTTATTTAACAAAAGTCATCTTTGCCCTCCCTCCCCACCCCGCCAGCATCTTGGAGGAATTCCATTAATTGTCTGTCAATTTTTTTGAGTAGCTACTCAGAAATATTCACGGGTAGCATGCTAAGCAAATAGTTCAGTTTGGCATGATGTTCATTGTTGTGATAATCCTCTCACATAATGAGGAAAGAAGTAAGTTTATATTTCTGTGTCAGCCTGAATTTTACTGAGAGGAAGTTACTTGAGCTACTGGAAATAGTGGCAGTAGTTGTGAAATATTTCAGTGTCTCCTTTTGCCCTCCCATCCCCGCCCAAAACAGCACTATAAACTAAAGCTTGTGGACAAAATTAAGATAATGGCATTACACCCGACTTCTTCCAGTTGATTCTAACCACCTTCCCAAGAAACCTTCCACAAGCCTAAAAAGAAACTGAGCTTAAAAACAGGTAAAGCAGGATATTCCTGTGCTTGGTTTATCTAGAAACCACACTGGATGGACATTCCCTCAGAGCAAGCTACAATAGTGCAGGATGGCCATAATAACAATCCTTGATGTTTATCTTTGATTGTTAGTCACGCTAAACTTCCTGGGTAGATCTTTAATGGAGCTATGACTGTGTACACTAGCTACGGATCTGCCCCTTGAGATCCAAAAGTTGCGTGACCAATTGTTGCACCTATCCTACAATTCCCAACACAGCTCTGGTTCCAGTTAACTTGGTTCAGATAACTGAGGTAGGACTACAGGACATTGTCCCTTACTCCATTCCTCTGGGTTTCCAAATTCTCTTCACCCTGGTTAAGTGTACATCTATCTTACATAAAACTAACCTCTTTCAAAATATTTGCAATTCTCTAACAATTGACTTACTGATCTGTAGAACAAATCTTCTAGTGTCTGTTGAAATATTCTGTATAGGGCATTTCTCTTCCACTAAGTAAGGTGGTGGTCTGTACATAATAGCACTCAAACCCATGTCTCTTTCCCCTCATTTAATTCTAGATGCTAATGCTAAAATCAGAGTGAGACTAGAACTTGAACTTGAATCTGAGGTGAATTTCAAGAGGAAGGTGAGTGTTTGGTTACAGGTCTGTGAATCCAAACTCATTCCTGGGGTTCAGGTTCTGGGCTGGCTCTAAAGCCACAAGAGAACTTTTTCTAGTTCATGTTGGAATACAGATGAAATCTAGCAAGAACAGCTGAATTCATGGGACATTTTTTGCCCACACAGAAATCTCAAGAGCAGTTTGATATTTTGGAGCTGTCTAATCTGGACCTGAGCCATCGGCAACCTTGCATCCTAGCCCTAGCATAAACCTAATCCAGATCCACATTTGAGCACTACCTTCATGGTCCATCTCTAGCTAAAAGGATTTCAGTAAGGATCAAAATGTTGAGGCTCTTTGATTCACTGAAACTTGGCTTGACTAAGATGAGGATTTCAGTTTTTACATCAGCTCCTCCAGGCTTTTTCTTTTTTATATAGTCATAAACTGTGTACGTCACCAGAAGAGAGGTGTGCTGCTGTGATGAATTTCTCCACATTCTAAATCAAATGAGAACCTGTGACTGAATCGTCTTCAATTAAACACATCACATGTATCCTAAAGAGAGCAAGTCATTTAGCAATTGCTATTATTCCCCACCCCCAAATCAAATTTTACACAAGATTTATTGCAAACTTGTATCTCTACAATTCATTAGCTATCAGAAGTGGTTGATTTAAGGAACTGGCTATAGATGTAAAGTGGACTGCATTTTAGGTTAATGGTTTGAATCGGAGTGGCCCAAAAGTTGTTTTGGTCAGTAGCCGTTCAGAATTGCTGGGGCTTAAATATTCCTGTAGAATATTCCGCCTCCTTTCTGACAGCCCCATCTCTGTCAAAATGTACTGAAGCTGAAGCACTTCTGAGAGCTTGTCCTCAATTTGGTTTTATCATACTTGCACTATTGTCTGTGTACCATCAATAATTGATCTTATGATATCAGATCACTAAGTGATTATATTTTACTTGCATTTAACATTGATCATTCAAAATATCTCCAAGCACTTAATTAAATTTTTATTCTTTTAAGCAATTACAGCCTATCTTCTAAGGGCATATTCTCTCTTGATGTGTATACATAATACTCGTTAATGGTAATAAGCATGACTTGTACACAATGTGAAGAGATTATTACCCTGGAATGTTATATTTAGATCTACATCAGTTCTAGCTGGTTGTAAAATCCTTCAGATTCAAAATATCTGGGTATAGTGGGTATTTATTACTGACTATTAATTTTAAAGAAATAAAATCAAGAAAAACCATGGTTTTTGTAGGACCTACAAGGTTTTGTGCCCTATTGTTAAAGGGATTGGAGAGGCAAAACAATTAACTATATTCCCGGTACTGTTGTGAATACACTGATGCCAGCAAACTACCATCAAATTCCAAATCTAATGACTGAATTCTAGACTAATGTATTAATTTTGGTTCCACCGACAATTGGAGGAAAAACATGGCAGTTTAGCAGGGAAATAACTTTTTTTTTTTTTAAGAAAGATAGGACCACTCCCAGCTCCTTTTATACTGATATGCAAAATGTTTAAAAAAAATATACATTGAAGAACATTTTCAAAGGCAGCTGTGGGAGCCAGGCACCAGCTCCCATTGACCTTCATTGGGGCTGGCCTTTGAGAACTTTCCCCACAGAGCTCCCTTGTGGCCTGCATACCTGGGCAGGGGAGTAATGTGCCCCCTTACTTCTCTGCACAGGCTACCAGCGCGGCAGGTCAAAATGTGGAGGGGAGAGCAGCTGCCACAAGTCAGCTACTTCCACTCTTGTGCAGGTGACTGGGCTGTGGGGGGAGCCCATGCTCTATGATCCCCATCTCCACCCCCACAACACACAAGCCTGCAAGGTAGAGTCAGCAGGGAGGGGTAAGTAAGCTGCACCCAGGGCCGGCTCTAACTTTTTTGCCGCCCCAGGCAAAAAAGAAGAGCCCCGCCCCGCCCCCCCCGAGCGCCAGGCCGGGCCGCCGAACCCCGCCCCCCCCCGGAGCACCACGCCGGGCCAGGCCGCCCAAATCCCCGGAACGCCGGCCCGCCCAACCCCCCCCCGAGCGCTGGGCCGCCCAAACCCCTGACCCCACCCCAACCCCCAGCGCCACGCCGCCAAAACACCCCCTGCGCTGCCCGGCCAAAACAAACAAACAAAAACACCGCGAGTGCCCCCCGCCACTGGCCGCCCCTTCTAAAGTGCCGCCCCAAGCACGTGCTTTGTCAGCTGGTTCCTGGAGCCGGCCCTGGCTGCACCAGGTAAAAGGTTGGATCACTTTCCTCCTCCTGGAGCAAGAGGAAATAGGGACCGACTTGTGGTTCACAATCACAACTTGGTCTCTGCTCTGCTCTTGAGGCAGTGCAGCTACCCGAGCCCCTCACATATAGCAGATAGCCCTCAAGTAAGCAAGAATTACCCTAGTATGGAAACCTGTGGATAGCCTGTTACCCAGGGGATCTCATGCTCTGAGTGTTGCAAATGATATACAGAGGGCACCGGCAGCACATCAATAAAATGAGAAATAATGTCAGAAATAGCCATTAAATTCTATAGACCTAATTCTGGCCTCCAGTATTCATGTCAGATCACCCTGAAGTCCGTTAGATTTGTGCATTAGACCATAATCTGACCCTTAATACCAAAATACATTTCACAATTTATATGTGGTAAGACCTGTGCTGAGGAAAATGAGTATGGTAGTTTTCCTTTAAGTAATAGAGGCATTTCATATTGCTTTACTGGTGTCTTTAAAAAATACTTGAAAGGACTTTTCCCCCCCCCCCCAGTTGTATCTATACACAAAGGAAAATCAGTCTTTCTCAAACTTCATAAAAGTTTAAAACACAACTTGCTGTTTGTATTTATTTGTTTAGTAGAACTCTTTGGAGCCTTGAAACTGAATTGTTTTCTTACCAACCCTCAATTAACAACAAATCATTGAGCATCAAACTGATCCGTTATGTTTTTCCATACACCAACAAGCAAATCTCATTTTAAACTGTTTGACTTGAAACTCTCAGTTGCTCATGTTTCATTCTCTTGGTGTAGGTGATGACAATTTTCACTAGTTCTCCAGTTACCATAGAGTCCACTAGGCTACACAGGACCTAAATTACTATAAAATAAAAAATCAAAACAGAAGTCCCCTTTGTATTTAAAAACAAACAAAAAATCTTTAAATCTTCTTTATATGTCAGACAGTCAACAATGGCTTTAAGAATTCTATCCATTGTCCAGCTAAAATTTCCAGCTGCATGGGCTAATTCAGTGCTCTGGGGTGCAAAACTTTGTTTGTTTGTTTGTTTGTTTGTGACTCAGTCTCGGGGATATCCTTTGCAGAGCTAGTTTGCACCCGTCAGTCTCTGTAAGGCCCAGTCTTGACTAGGATTTAAAGGTGTGATATTTCATGTGAGCTAGCTTGACCTAACAAACACCTAGAACTTTAGTCAACATGAGGAAATTTGTACTTTCGTGTGTACTTAAGTTGGTTGGGTTACTCAGTTTAGCACACACTAAAGTACAACTTGCCTTGTGTTGACTATATCCTACTCCACAAAAGGCTTAAAGGCTTCCACAAAGTGGGAGGCAGTGGAGATTAGGGAGTGTGTGTGCAAGCGTGTGCGCGCGCGCGCACACACACACGCATATTCTTACCATATTTGCTACTGCATGTGTAACTAATAACTTTACTGAAACCAATATCTGAGATGGGAGCCCACATGAGGAATTAACAGCCATTGCACACATGCCTGCCAATGATTTCTTTGATTGAACCAATGACTGCAGACACTTGAGCTCCTGTATTCAAGAGGGAGGTCACTGGAGACTGAATTCAGCTTGGCTTCCTTTTGTTTTGCAAAATAGCCACAGCCATGGAAGGATGATAACTGAGATATGGAACAGGCTCATGTTCTTAACAATGGATTTTAATGCATTTGGTAAAAGAATTGGGCCACACAGGACATGATTTTCATAAACGTGGGCACAGAATTGCACACCATGGTTGCAAATTGTGTTTGCACAGTAATTGGCTAGTTAGATGTAAACATCCTTGTTTTTGTGCACCGTCATAGTATCTTCATGCACAAATCTGTGCTTACATTTTTTTCAAAGCAAAAAACAAACCAAAAAACCCTCAGAAGCCCACAGATTTACATAGTAATAGAAACAGTTTGTGGGTTTAGTAGTAAAACAATAGTTTGGATACATTTATGTATAACAAAGCAGATACCTTCTCCACCTCAAAGCTTCTGCACATCCCCTGGTGGGAAGATCCCTGGGTTTAACAGATTTCTAACTGGCCCACTTCATAGTGTGTTCAAGCTGTAGAACAAACGTCTATTTGCAAAGCTTCTCCTTTTTACTTATTTGCAACAGAAAAGCAGTCGTGAAGTCCTGTATCTTAACCAGTTTATGACCTGCTTTTACACAACATGACAGTCATCTGACCCAACATGCTTTGCCTTTTTTAGTTGATCTATATCCCACCTTTTTTACTGTATCCTTGAATCAACTCCTTTCCCAGAGAGAAATCTCAGCATCTTGTGTACTTTTTGGTTCAGTTGCCTTCCTCAATGCCGCCTTATCTTTGGAGTGAAACAGCTCAGTCTTTAGCAGGAAAAAACTATAGTACCAAAGAGGCAGTGAGTACTCTGCTGATTTGTGCATCATTGTGTTGTGCATATGGGTAAGGCACTATCAGACTGTGGCAAAAGTCCAGTGAGCCAATATCCTCCTTGCGCTGCTCATTACAGCTTGTTGTCAGGAGAGCATAGAGCTTTCTCCACAGGGGCAAAATGTTCAGTAAAGAGGAAATGTAATGAGACAGGAAGGAAGCCAGATGACTAGGGGAAAAACAAGGGAAGCAGTAACTAAACTGATAAATATCACACATTGTAAGTAGTCACAACTACAGAAGGAGCTGGTGTACAAGCTCTTTCTCTGTCAGGCTGGGCGATCTTTCTACAGAAGATATAGAGAGTTACCATTCTTTCCCATTTCAGCATGTCTCTATTGTCCGTTTTCTTGCCCAATGTGTATGTGAGACAGTGAGCGAATGAAGGCTGTGATGTATTCCCTTTGCTGATTGTACCTAGTCCCATTTCTCCACCATATTTTACCTGTCAGGAGCAGTGGATTTAACAACCCAGCATCTAGGTAACTTAGGGCTCTAAGTTGCAGCTGGCTAGTTGTCCAAATAAAGGAGAAGACTGAGATAGCACTGGGTTGTTGGAAGCAGCTGGAGATGTTAGAACTTATGATGGTCCCCCTGTGTGAGGAAGTGTGCCCGCGTTTTCTAACGTAGGTGTTTTAATTAGATCTTGGCTTGCTCCTGGATACCCAGGCATCAACCGTGGCCAAGAATATTTTGGTTTTCTTTTCCTATCCGTACCAGGTGAGAAGAGTTTTGAGCTTTGAGATATGAGATTTTGCCACACCTACCCATGCATTAGATAACTGTAATGCCCTCTAAAAGTGGCTGAACATTGAGACCTCATGAAGAGGGAAGTTATGCAGAAGACTTCTCTCTGCTAATTACGTGGAATTTAACACCAGGAACATACTATGCTTTACTTGATCTCTTGGACCTGTTTTAATTCCCACTGGAAACTTAGTGGAAATTAAAGTGTTGGTGTTAATCTATGAAGTCCTACATGGTTTAGGATTGAATACCTGAGAGAGGTCACTTCTCTTCATGTACAATATACAGCTGAGATCTGCAGAGGCACTCAAACTGAAATCCCCTCAATAGACATGAGGAATTTGTCATTATGGCATTCTCTGGAAGAACTTTGGTCTGGATAGATTAGTCCACTGGACATCCTGGAAAGGACCAAGAAGTTGTGGGGTTTGGGCTTATTTTATCTTCATTAGCTAGTGGATGTCTGTCTCAAGATGCGGGACAGAGACCCTATATAAGTTTCCTATCTTAATAGGATAAACCGAGAATGGGATGGACACCTGTAGTTTTATATTTTATACTTACAAATAACAGAAAATAGTTTTTTAGAAGCAGGTAAAGTTCCTCCTAAGTACTCTCGGGGGGGGCAGGGCACCTGTTTACCAAGCATTGAGGCTCCAAGCTTCCGGCTGGTGGCGCGGTGCTGTGGAATTGTAAGGCCTCTTCTTGACCCCCTGGAAACCAACCCAGCTTTTCATCTCATTACAGTGGTGTAAATCAGGTGTAACTTCACTGAAGTTGGTGGAGTTGCACTAACATAAAAGTATGTGAAAAGAGAACCCAGAATCTACCTTTGCAATGGGACCTGACTCTGATGGTATGTCTGTGCTGTAGCTGACAGCAAGCTTGCTCCTTGCTATAGTGGGCTCATGCTACCATGCTAAAAATAGCAATGTGGACATTGAGGTACCTTCGATTGGTACCACAACATCCACACTGCTATTTTCAGAGTGCTAGCGCAAGCCCTGCTAGCACAAGTTTGTCTGCCTGGGCTGGGGCAGTGTAGAAATGCAACAAGGGGCTTGTTGTTGTAGAAACACAGAGATGCCTAACTTTTTTTTTTTTTTTAATTTGTCAAACTGGTTGGGTGTGTGTGTGGTTTCCCGCCCCCCTCCCCCACCCTGATGAACCCAGTTACGCTATTTTATATTAACCCACAGTGATTCGGGCAAAAACAAGCCCTGGAAAAGTCAAGAAAATTCCCTGCAATTTTCTCCAATATTTTGATCAAATTTCAAACATTTTCTCCTCCAATTTCCCACTGGCCTTGATTATTGGCTGGGAAAATAGTGTGATGGAGTAGGGAGAGGGAAATAACAACTTTCTCTGAAAAAGATTTAACCCAAGCAATCTCCAGCCGGATTTATAAACAGAGGTAAAATGTTGAAGAATTTTTAGCATTTATTTTAGAATAACCAGCTTGGCAGAGTAATATGCAGTTTGATCTGAAAATAAGAAAAGTGGCAGATAAGAATAGGAGAGTGAAATAAGATTTTTCCCCCCCCCAAGACATAGGGAAGCACACACAGAATAGCAAAGCTCATGAAATGCAAACACATATGCTAGGTGGGGGTTCTGGTTCCTTTTTTTCCTCCTCAAGAAAACTAAGTATCTGTATGTATTTATTTATTTATTAAAACTGAAAGCTCCACAGTACTTGAATCCATTACCAAAATGAATGGATTCAATATCTGTGCAATGATGTGTTCAAAATGAAAGCGACATCATTAAATGTCAAAGATGTTATTAACACATTTTACTCCTTACCAGAATAAAACTGGCATTATCTCACCAGGTACTACCCACCCCACTTACAATTCACTATCTCGACTTCGTGGTTTCTCTGCCCCCAGAAGGCAGCAGACAATGCCGCTAATTGTAATGTCTGCATGGATCCCAGTGCTTAACCCTCCCATATGCACTCAGACATACTTAACCAGAGTTCCAGGAAAATGTGAAACATGCTTGTTATGCAGAGAACCTTCTAGCTGATTATTTAATCATGCATTCTGAAGCCATGACTTTATACCATTTGTGCAATCACAAGCCACACATTTCTCCTCTTTTCCTTTTTCTCCATGTCCCAATGAAGAGATTTTGAGGACCTGTTTGGAGGGTGTAGTGAGCACTGGCTTGTAACCATATTCAACAATCTCCTAGAATTCTCCTGTCTGTTACGTGCCTGGAGCTACTACCCACTAAAGGACTTCATATGTTTGAATATTTAAATTGAAAGAAACAGATTTGGGAGAAACTACATGAATCCATTATTGTAGCTGGAATATCTTACTGCTTTAGGCAGAGGAGATAAATTGCCACAAAAAGTGATACCAAGTTGGCTTGATTATTTCATTGGATCAAATACATCATGCTGTCTTAATCTCTCTGCTTTCAAGTCAAAATTAAAGAATTTTACTATAACCATAATAGACATTATCATTTGCATATATTTCATCTCAAAGGAGACTTTTGAAGTTATGTAACGCTTAAGCATTTAATTGTTCTTCACATCACTGAAATATCAAATTATATTCAGAAACCAAAAGGATTCTCCTGGTAGATAGCCGTGACTGGCCCATTATCTGACAAGGACAGGATCCACAAGTGGAAGACTTTACACCAGGCAAAGAAAAAACAATTGTAAAAAACTTTGGGACACTGAGAGCATCAAGCAGCAGTTCTTAATTTGTTCACTTCTGGAATTTGCAGGTTCTTCTCTGCTGAGTGTTGATTTGAAGAATTGCAATGTTTGTTTTTAGTGTCAATGTAAACCATTGAGCTAATACTAATAAATGTATTCTTGTTGATGATGTGGTTCACATCACAACTATGGCATGCTCATTCCAAAATGGTGAGAGCTGGGTTTTGCATGGACTTCTTTAGTATACATTGTCGGTGAGCATTCTGATTTAATTGCGAATGCAGATTTACTATTGGCCACATTTTCTAACTCAGGGCTAGGGAGGAAGTGAGCAATAATTGGAATTCTTCCTAACAGGATTTACTATGTTCATTTTCTTACCACTGATGAATTTCATAATAAGCCACTTGAAAACTTTCTTTCTAACACTCTTGTTGCTGTCACGATTAAGCTTTCTCTGCTTACCCTCCCTTTCTATGCCTCGCTGTAGCCCATATAGACAAGCTACAACCTGGCAATCAGTAAGTGTAGGCATTTCATTTGCAGTTAATTCAGCCCTTTCTAGCCATTTTCCCCCCATGACATTATGGCTGTGAATATAAATGGTGGGTTTTTATGTGTGCTAGAACTCAGTGAGATGCAAGCACCAAGAAGATATTATCTGATACCACTGTGTCAGTAAGAGTTAAATCTTTTTGACAATTCAATGATTCCCTTTGGGTTTGCACAAATGGCACCTGTTGTTGAAGTCAATAGAGCTTACAATTTAATTTCATCTGCCTGCAAACAATCTCTCTCATTAGGGGGTGAAATGATGATAGAATTCACTGAGGCATGCAGGTTCACTTTCTACAGGGCAATACGTAAGTACAGTCATCATTTTCAGCAAAGGGAGGCACGATTATCCTGGAAACTGATGGTAAAGTAGAAGAGAGAATCTTCAGAAAAGCATTGTAAAAAGCCAAGCTCTGCAATTTCACTACATTTGTCGTTCAGTGCCAATTTGCAGTCTAATTACTGTGTTTAACAGGATCTGAAAATGTTGTAGTCCAAATGACAGGTAAATGGCTTTTTCCATACATTAGCGATGAACTCATCAGCTTTCGGCAGTAAGTATATGTAAGACTGAAGACTGTCTGTCTGTTCCTTTGCCTCCCAACTTTTCATTGGATTCGGTTCATTGTTTGTAAAATATAAATACACCGGTATTTTCCTCAAAAGGTGGGTGGTTTGGTTGGATGGATGGAAAGGCAAATAAATATGTATAAAATAACATGGGTCATGTTCGTTCCTGGGAGAAACTCGTTGAAGTTGATGGGCTTACATCAAAAATGAAGCCTGCCCTAGATCATGACAATTCCCAGACAAAAAGCTTTGTTCAGCTGGATTCAAAGTTGAGAAAATGGACATTATCTTGAAAATAAAACACTTTAAATAGTAGATATTAAAAAACCAACCATTAGGAATGCAGGAAATTTAGGAGCAAGGTTAAATGTAAACCCCTCCCGCTTCGAACATTCAAATGTCAGAAAATGCAGTTAGGGCTTCTCAGATAACCTTAACTCTACCCCTTTAGCAATTTCATTATGTTATCTCTCCCCTTATAACTACTTTGAGATTAATTATTTCTGGATCAGGTCATTTTTCTAAGGGCTTTAAGAAGTATGTAATCATAAGGGCTAGATAAATTTGGACAAGAAACGACTAATACTTTTATGTAAGGCATAGTGTAAAATTACACCATAGTCCTTTGTTTCTCCTCTGTATCAAATATGAATTACTAACAAATTAGCAGGCTTGTCTTATACACACAACATGAAGCCCCCTCCCCCCTCCCCAAGCAAAAATTGTGGAATTTCATTGTTCAGTGACAGTACTTCTGTTGCAGCCCATCCCCCTTTCAGTGTTTTTGAATTGTCTAGTTAGATTGTAATCCCTTCATGAGAGTGTCTTGATCTTCATTTCTGACTATTAAGCACCTACCTACGGGTGGCCGACACTATACAGATGAATATATTCATGACAATCACATACATTCAGGTTTCAATCAGAATTCCCCATTCATCTCATTGGGGCATACTGCTTAAGTCCTGGTAGCATCAGCTGGTTGAATGAATTTTCTGATCAACTCTAAGATGAGTTTCTACCAAAAAAAAACCAACCCTTTTTTTAATACAGAAATTTCTGTGGAAAATACCTGTTTTGATTAAATATTAATTAAAAAACCAAATCCCCTAGCCCCCTACATTTATCGATTATTGGCTATCAAACATTTATTTCTAAAAATATTTTTTGTTGGCAACTAAAATATTTTGGCCAGTTGGCCGAAAGTTTTGGGTTTTACTGAAAATTGTCCTCCAACTAACCTGTTTCAGTTTTTGGTTGCTGAAAATGGAGAAACATTTTGATTTTTAATCAAACCCCAAAACATTGTGTGAATTTGTCTATTATAAACTTAGTTTTGTAAAAAAATGTTTGAAGGAGGGAATTTTCCTCTGAGCTGGCTCATAGTTATGATTGTTTAAGATGCTGTTACCTGATGCAAATTCCCCATATTTCTGTACAGTGTTTCACAACACACAGTGGTATTTCTCATATGTGAGTGGTACTCACTATAAAAGGTGTATGTCACAGATTAAAAGCTTCCCACATTTTAGACCTCCGATTTGATCTACCTTAAAAATGTTTGAATCAAGTGAATGATGTACTGGTTCTTTGTAACCACATCACTTTATCACAATAACTTTTAAAAAAGCTAATGGCCACTGTCAATACATGTAAAATTTGTGTTTTGTTTCATGGAATAAGTCAGGAAGGGCGAGCAGAAGTTATTTAACAAACCTCTCTTCTAGAATTGTCCTGATGTTGTAATACCATGGATAATGATTTTGCCAAGCAAGACACTACTTGCCCTCCCAGGCTTCTTTTCCATAAGAGACAAAATGGGGGAATCAATGCTGTCCAAAGACAATAGGAAAAACTGGAAGTGAATTGTTTTTATTCTCAAGCTCTTAGCAAGGTATTAAACTCTGGAAAGCACTGATTTAAAAACAAATACAATAAAAAAAAATCAGATTTGACAAGTTTTGTTTGATTGTGAAGCAGATCTGCCCACAAAGGTGTAGAAGCCCTTCTACAAATACAAGTTAACTAACTGTAGCTAACCCTGGAGGAGTATGTTGAATGGATAGGGCACACAATAGGGTTTTATTACTGGGCCTACCTCTGATTCACTGTGTGACTGTAGGGAAGTCATTCAACTGCCTTGTTCCCCATTTTACAGTTGGAGAAATTGAGGCACCATTTATTGTGATTTATGTTACAATATTGTCCAGAGGCTCAGATCAAGATTGGGGCTGCATGGTGCTAGGACTGCACTATAAAAAAACAGTTAAAGATAGTCCCTGCCCTGAAATATTTGCATTCTAAATGGAGACACTACACACAGGGTGGGAGGATAAACCAAGCCACAGAGATGAAGTGACTTGCCGAAGGTTAAACAGCAAGTTATTGTCAGAGCTAGGACCAGAACACGGGTCTTTGGACTTTCAGCCTAGTGCCCTATACACACTGCAGCTTAGCTTTTAAGAGGTCTTTGGGATCTAAGGGGTGAAAAAGTGCTAGATAATTGTAAGAAGCTATTATTCACAATCACAAATTCTGCCCACAGATTACTGACATTTGTGGAGATCCTGTGCAGAATAGGCAGTAGGGATCTGCATTGCACATAATAAGAGATCTGCAGTGCTAATGTGAGAGCAACATTTTCCCTGTTGTCATTATCAAACCACCAAGTGTTACTAGGAAAGTGGAGGGATAGCAGCAGTGATATAGAAGCTGAAATTTTCCTAATAAATTTGTGGATCATACAAATGGAAAGGACACTTACGGGAGGTATTTAATAATTGCTTGTTAGCTAAATAATCTTGAGTGTTTATAATCTGTTTTTATGATTTTTCTAGGCATTAAATATAATACTGCACATATCAGTCTAACTTTAATAAAGTTTGTTTTGGATTTCTCCCCACTCTGGCTAACCACCTCCCACCCCTCCCCCCGGGCCCTGCTTGTCTGTCTATTAAATTAGTACAGACAGCAGGTGGGCCCTAAAGAAATTGGAAAACAACAGCTGAGCTGAGTTAGAGCAGACTGTGGAATCCTGCTATGGAACATGAGATACCAACCCTATTATACTGCCTGCTCAGTGAGGAGCCGCCACTCCACGCCCTCCCGCCCCCATCAGCATTAAAATCAGTCCCTTAATAACAAGATGCTTTTCAAATATAACTCAGGATGTGCTATCAAGTTCATTTTAACCCCTTAATTGACCTTGACATACAAAGCACAGGGGGGCTTGTGTGGCTGGCTTCTTGGGATGTACAGTTCACATCCAGGTGTTCCTGTTGTGTCCATTAAAAAAGCCAGAAAAGAATATTCTAGGTGTATTGTGAAGGGGTGAGGAAAGGGTACTTTTATTATATTCTCTTCTCTTACTGACCAAAGTTATTCCAGGCGGTGGGCTGGATATCAGTGAGCGGGATGAGAAAAAGCTAAGAGCGCTTGTTAGGGTGACCAGATAGCAAGTATGAAAAAATCAGGACAGAGTGTGGGGGGTAATAGGCACCTATATAAGAAAAATCCCCAAATATCAGGACTGTCCCTATAAAATCAGGACAACTGGTCACCCTAGCGCTTGTGTGCATGTGACCAGATTCAGAAGGAAGACAAAGGCAAGGACCAGTGTTAGGGTCTCAAGATCCCAACCAAACCAGATTGATTATATTCCATATGCATTTAGACATGAGAGAGCAGGTTTTTTTCACTCCGGCAATGAAAGGGCCAAACAGAAAATAACACTTTTGCATCAGTATTACAGGAAAAAACATATATCCTACTATCTGTTGGCATTGGATCATGTAGAGGAAATTCATATCTCGTGTAACTCCCATTACCTTTAGGTTACCCCAGGGACAAATTAGACCCCATAGTCCTATGGTTAAATTAGTGTGATGCTAGGAGGCCATGCTGGTATGCATTATAAAGAAAGGAAATAAAGCATTCATTTACCTTCACCTGGCACCCTGGGTCTTTCTCTATCACAATGTTGTATTGATCGGATCCCTGTCATAGTGAACCAGTGGCGGCAGAGTCTTCAAACTCTACTATTCAGAACTGCCAGAGCCATTTTTTTTTTATCTTCATCCTTGGTGTCATGTTACTGTGTTCCATCATATTACCTAATAGTACATCACAATAAATATCAATGAAATATGATGCAACACATGCTATTGTGTGAGAATGTTTTCTATTTATCATGCAATAAAACCATAGTGTTACCATATAAATACCATTGGTTCATACGGAATTACTGTACCTTGTAATTATAGCCCCACTGGATGTCACAAAATACCAAATGTTCCCTTATATAATTACATGATATTCTGTAGTAATAGTACCAAACAATGTACAGCAGTAGTGGCTGTATATTTGTGATTTAGACCATTATTGTTGTGTGATTTTTGTGAGGTTTTTTTTGTTTTTTTGTAAAGACCTTTTAATTGTTTCTTAGTAAACAATTTATCACTCTGAGTTGCAGTGTTTGCTTCTAAACCAAAATACTCTTACTCTCTAGAAAGAAAAATCTATTCCTAGCTAACATTTATACTGAAATACTCAATACTATCAGCAAATACATGTTTGGAATTACTTTATTTTCAAAAGGAGTCAAATTCTATTGCAGGTAATTTTTATCCTACATTTAAAAAAAAAAATTGTAAAGGAGTAATCAACCCATCAACAAATTGTTTCTCCAGCACATCTCAAATTGAAATAGTTTAAAAAGATTTGTAGCTGATTTAACTTAATTATGGTAGGGGTTATACCAGGTTCATGTAGATACCTCCCCATTCTGATACAATTACCTACAATCTTTGAGTAAAGGAAAGGCCACAGGGGCTGTGCCTAGGGTGACCAGATGTCCCAATTTTATAGGGACAGTCCTGATTTTTGGGTCTTTTTCTTATATAGGCTCCTATTACCCCCTCAGCCCGTCCTGATTTTTCACACTTGCTGTCTGGTCACCCTAGCTGTGCCAGGCATGGTGAATACAGTCTTTCTGATCCACTGAAACTTGCGGGGAAGGGGCAAATGTTAACTTCATTTATAAACTAGGCTGAAGGGAGCCTTTTAGAACTCAATTTTAAAATCTGTTTGTGGGAAGATACTTGCATGGGCTAGACTCAGAAACCTAACTTCAGTTAGTTGAACTCCCAGGCACCCCTGGTTTACAGATATTCCTCTTCTTAATCTTACAGTTTATATGTATCTTACTTTGAGATGGTCCTGAATGAAAACCTGGGTTGAAGTGCTGGAGGGTTGAGGTTTGGGTCTGAATTGTGTGGCTTAGACATGTCTCTATTTTCAACACTATAAACTTTCTGGATTTGGAAAAAGAGGCATCTAAACTTTTCCTGAAATCCACTGAACAGCTTTTGTGAAGTTTCCTGTAGGAATCCTAGCAGTAAATCTTAGTTCACAATGGGTTAACAGAACTTTCTAGGGCCAGCTGGTAGCAATCAGGGTTAGGTAGATTAGTGAAGCAGTGTGCCAGGAGGAGACAGCTGACCAGTGGCAGAGGTCAGAGACTGAATATTGAGCATTTCTGTGCAATAAACTACTGAAACGCCTAGAAGAAACACCTGTCCAATCTACCAAGAACACATTGTACCTATGTCTTGTCCTAATTTTAGGATCCATTGCTCTATGGAGTTGAGCTGCTGCTGCTTTTAAAAACTCTGCTTCAGTCAGTGCCATAGAGGGCAACTATCCTCAGAGGATAAAGGTGCCATAAATTCTACCAATTAAGGAGGTGCAGTGCTTTCCTCAGAGGTGCTGTATAATCAGGCAGGTGAAAATGCCATGCTACTATCAAATGCAGAGCCAGCCTGAGTCATCCTAAACTCCTGTTCATCTGCTCACATGGGAATTTCTCACAAGGCAATTGCCTTAAAAACTGGTTCAATTTTCAATAATCCTGCATTCGCCCGGGGAAAAGAATCTCCATGGGAGGAAAAATGCTGTATCTTACAGCTACCAAACGGAAGTAAATAAGGCAACATGAAATGGGAGAATTTGAAGGTGGCTGAGTAAGATTGCTTTAAATTCATGAGTTAGATTACATAGCTCTGCCTCACTCAGAGATGGTGTGTGTTTTCTCTCACTCTGTGGGTGCATCTCTTGCAAATTACAATACCTGTAAATGCAATTTCCTTCGCTTAGCTTCCTTTACAGTAGGTAGGTCACAATCTTGGTAGGTTTTCATCATCAAGCAGTATGCCTCTCACCCGAAATCCTTTATACTTTCCGGAGGTTTGTGCTTCCTATTCAGGAAAGACGCCTGGCTGCAGTGATTGAGTGTGTGCATGCGTGTGTGTACGTATACCTTCAGTTTAAATTGTTGCTCTAATGAACCTTTTAACTTCCCGTAGTCACTTTTCACTTCAGGTTATAAGTAAACCAATATAAACCAGGAAATTTAGACTCTCTCAGTCCATTACTTTATTGGAGTAGATCTTTTAGATTGTTCTGGCCATGCAATCTAGTCATGCTCTGCTCTGCTCTGCTGAATGACCCCAGCTGCAAAACAGGGTGCTTGACCCTTCTATCCCAAGCCCCAGCATCTTGAACAAGCTATTCATCAGCTATTTCAAAGTCGCTATTTCTTTAATGGGTTTCCTTATGCATATACAGATCTTATTAGGTGCCAACAATTTGTCCTATTTTAGGTGTTAGCAGTAGTGCTCATATATCTTGTTTAAAAAAAAGTTCATAACTAATTCTGCACCCTAAAGTTGAAATGTAATAATTGGAACAGAGCTAAAAGGGGGAAAAAATCGAATATATACAGTTCAAGATATTTCCCCTTGGAACGGAGCTGATCTTGTCCAGATATCAAAAATTCCTCTAGTGACACATACAATTCTGTCTGATTCTCAGGAAAAGATTAATTCTTAATATTCTGAAACCATATCAGGACACAAACACAGCCCATGATATTCATAGCCTCTTAAAAATTTCTTCTGTTTCCGTTACAGCCTAAGACTGTGGCTAGATTCTTCCAGTTCTTTCAGCTCCTTTGGACTTCAAACCATGGATGCTTTGTAACCATTATGTATTTGGCTGGGGATTGTGATGGTCTGATGGACAGTTCTTTTTCAGTTTATTGTGTTTCTTTCATGCTGAAATAGCTCAGAAAATGCCCTTTAGTTCAGTTATGCTTAAGGATGACCCACAAAGGGGCAAGGAAAGTTTTATATCTGTCCCCTCTGCTTTTTAATGATAGAGTTCTGAATTTTAAAAACCAAAACCAACCAAACCACTTTTCCCCCTTTTTACTTTTGTTTACATGGGAATAAAAGAGATCAAGTTTTGCCTTTCCTGTCTTTGCTAGAAATCTCTTTGGAGGACCAGAGAAGTGGAGTGGCAGCATTTTCAGTCCATAATAAATGGAGTGTCAGTGTTTGAATTTTATTTCTGAAGTGTATGTCAAGTTTTGGCTCAAACAAGTGTTAAAAAAAAAAATAAAAATAGAGTTTATATAGTCTGACTAAAAATTCCTTCCTCTCTCAATTGCTCTTCTTTCACTTCCTTGGCATTTATGATGTCATATTCCTACTAAGTCTCCAGGTATCCATATAGTATCTTCCTCGAAAAACAAGGTAGACCACACCTCAATTTCTAATGTAAAACAGCAAACAAGAAAAGTTTAAAAAAAAAAAAAAAAAACCCCAACAAGAGCATGCAGTGCTCTTTTTGTGCATCTTAAAGAAACAAGATAGGGCACAAGCCTATTTATTTTCTTTTTCAGATAATCTTAAAACATTGAGTGAGAAAACTAAAACCAAAATCATTGAAGAGAGAGAACAACATAATTGTATTTGTGGTATAACAGTTTATCTTAAACCACTACACAAGGTAATATTGTCACTAACCCAAAGGAAAACTAATCTGGAAATGCTGATAGGTGTACATAAAACAAAGCTTTCAGAGCTTTTACAGTAACTGTTACAAAGCATTTACCCTAGGCATAGGAATAGAACTGGGTGAAGAATCGTTTTTTTTGGTTCACTGGCAATTGGAAAAAAATTGAAGAAAAATTGTTTCAGGCCATGAGGAAAACTAATTTTTCAGCAAATGGAAAAAAAAACTGTTAGAACCGTCTGTGTGATCTGAAGTGAACAGCATTAGTTTTTTAATACAATAAAAGGAAATTTTAAAACCAGGTTGTTTTAAATCAAAATGTTTCATGTAGAAAATGTTGAAACACCATGTTTTAATTTTTTTTTTAACTGAAACAATTTGGTGAAATTGACATGAATTCACA
Organism: Terrapene triunguis; assembly: GCF_002925995.2. Classification (NCBI taxonomy): domain Eukaryota; kingdom Metazoa; phylum Chordata; order Testudines; family Emydidae; genus Terrapene; species Terrapene triunguis. The sequence continues at coordinate 1,481,431 of NW_020699449.1, read as the reverse complement.
AAATGTTTGTCACTGAATCTGCATTTTTCACCAAAAAAAAGTTTCCATTGACAATTTTTGCCCAGGAAACAATGGGCTTGATTCTCATTTACATTAAGGCTGCTGTACACCACTCTGTGTAAAGAGGCACTAATAGAGTGAAGAATGGGGCATTAGTGTAACTGAAAATTGGGACTAGTTTAAAGTTGCAGCCTGCATAGTACTGACATCATGTCTATAATGTCTTCTGCAAAAAGACCCTGCTTTGGGTCCTTCTACTTTCTGATCAGAGTGAAATCTGGCCTCTGTTACCCCTTTACTATGCCATTGATTTCAGTGGAATTGCACTAGTGACCAGATAGAAGCATTTGGCCCAATGTAAGTGTAAGCAAAATTGAAGAGAAATATCTGAACAGCTGAGGAAAGGAGGACATAGGGTTCACCGACTCCTTCTGGCTATGACTGGGACAGATTGTATTGCAGCTTCCATATGGGAAACTCATAAAGTTTACCTAGGGCACCAAAAATGATGTAACAAAGTACTGCACTGCCCCTTGGCATTGTTAGTGCAGGCAGTAATATAGCAGACAAGGACCCTGAAGAACCTTAACCACACACAGGTGATGACAAAACAGCTCAAGGCACATGAACCATCACCTGTCTTATGAAATGGACAATCTTCCTAAGCAAGGAAGTCTAGAGAATAAAGTGTAAACCAAAGGCAAGCAGTAGTCTTTGTAAATTTCTTGTGCCTGGAAAGCATCCCTGACTGCATAAGGCACAGTGCAAGATGTGCGTGCGTGTGCACACACAAAAAATCATCTGCCTTTTACTCAGAGCTATACCCTCTCTAGGAATTGTTGGAGACCCAGGAGCTAATTATAGTTTTCTGTTAGCTATGGCTGTAGAGTAGTGTCATGTGTGTTTTGAATTCTTCAGGGGTATTGTCGGTCAGATTGTGTGGTTTGTCTTGTTTCTCTGCCACTGTTTTCGCTGAGCAAGCTAACATCAATTATTCTGGTATCACCTTGGTGGAACACCTTCCGTGGATCGAAGGAAGATCTCAGAACTTTGGGAGCGCAGTGCTGTCTCAGGCTTTGGCGGCCATGCTGCTGAGAGGAGGAAACCCTGCTGAAGCTCCCTCTATCACCAAATTTGTGGAAAAGGAAATCATGCCTCACCAATGTATTAAAATTCTTTGAGGGAGTCAACAAGTATGCGGACGAAGGTGATCCAGTCCATATAGTGTACTTGGATTTTCAGAAAGCCTTTGGCAAGGTTCCTCACCAAAGGCACTTTAAGCAAACTAAGCTGCCATGGGGTAAGAGGGAAGGTCCTCTCATGGAGCAATAACTGGCTAAAAGATAGAAAACAAAGGGTAGGAATAACCAATTTATTTTTAACAACGGAGAGAAGTAAATAACAAGATCTTCCAAGGATCTGTATGGGGACCTGTGTGGTTTGACATATTCATAAATGAACTGGAAAGGGGGATAAGCAGTGAGGTGGCAAAATTTGCATATGATATGAAATTACTCAACATAGTTAAGTCCAAAGTTGACTGTGCAGAGTTTCAAAGGGCTCTCAAAGTGGGTGACTGAACAAAAGGGATTGGACATCCCTTAGGGGAGGATCTATAAATAGGGAGATTCCCTATGTCCTAATAAGGAGGAGTGGATGGAAAATGATAAAATACAGGGAGGTTCTGATGAGAAACAGTCAAATGGGGGAAAAAAAAGTCTCGTTCAATTACATCCTGCAATAGGGGACAGTCAAAAAATGACAAGTTTTTTTTAAAATGCTTTATATACCAATGCTTTATAGAAGTCTAAATAATAAGATGGGTGAACTAGAGTGCCTAGTATTAAATGAGGCTATTGATATAATAGGCATCACAGAAACCTGGTGGAATGAGGCTAATCAATGGGACACAGTAATACAAGGGTACAAAATATATCAGCAGGACAGAACAGGTTGTGCTAGTGGGGGAGTGGCATTATATGTGAAAGAAAGCATAGAATCAAATGAAGTAAAATTCTTAAATGAACTAAATTGTACTATAGAATCTCTATGGATAGTAATTCCATGCTTGAAAAATAAGACTATAGCAGTAGCGATATACTACTGACCACCTGACCAGGATGGTGTTAGTGACTCTGAAATGCTCAGGGAGATTAGAGAGGCTATTAAAATAAAAAACTCAATAATAATAATAATATAATAATGGGGGATTTCAACTATCCCCATATTGACTGGGTACATATCACCCCAGGAAGGGATGCTGAGATAAGGTTTCTTGACACCTTAAATGACTGCTTCTTGGAGCAGCTGGTCCTGGAACCCACAAGAGGAGAGGCAATTCTTGCTTTAGTCCTAAGTGAAGCACAGGATCAGGTCCAAGAGGTGAATATAGCTGGACCGCTTGGTAATAGTGACCATAGCGGTCAAGAGCTAATTCCCAGAGTGACCAGCAGGAGGCGCCAGCGGTGGTGAGTCGAACCCCATCACACGAGGTTTTGGAACAAATTGATAAACTAAACAGTAATAAGTTTCTGGGACCTGATGGTATTCACCCAAGAGTTCTGAAGGAACTCAAATGTGAAATTGCAGGATTACTAACTGTCATCTGAAACCTATCATTTAAATCAGCTTCTGTACCAAATGACTGGTAGATAGCTAATGTGGTGCCAATTTTTAAAAAGGGCTCCAGAGGTGACCCTGGCAACTACAGACCAGTAAGCCTCACTTCAGTACTGGGCAAATTGGTTGACACTATTGTAAAGAACAAAATTGTCAGACACATAGATGACTATAATTTGTTGGGAAATAGTCAACATGGTTTTTGTAAAGGGAAATCATGCCTTACCAATTTACTAGAATTCTTTTAGGGGGTCAACAAGCATGTGGACAAAGGAGATCCAGTGGATATAGTGTATTTAGATTTTCAGAAAGCCTTTGACAAGGTCCCTCACCAACGGCTCTTAAGCAAAATAAGCAGTCATGGGATAAGAGGGAAGGTTCTTTCGTGGATTGGTAACTGGTTAAAAGATAGGAAACAAAGGGTAGGAATAAATGGTCAGTTTTCAGAATGGAGAGAGGTAAATAGTGGTGTCCCCCAGGGGTCTGTACTGGGCCCAGTCTTATTCAACATATTCATAAATGATCTGGAAAAAGGGGTAAAAACAGTGAGGTGACAAAATTTGCAGATGATACAACTACTCAAGATAGTTAAGTCCCAGGCAGACTGCGAAGAGCTACAAAAGGATCTCTCAAAACAGGGTGACTGGGCAACAAAATGGCAGATGAAATTTCATGTTGATAAATGCAAAGTAATGCACATTGGAAAACGTAATCCTAAGTAGACATATACAATGATGGGGTCTAAATTAGCTGTTACCACTCAAGAAAGATCTTGGAGTCATTGTGGATAGTTCTCCGAAAACATCCACTCAATGTGCAGCAGCAGTCCAAAAAGCAAACAGAATGTTGGGAATCATCAAGAAAGGGATAGATAATAAGACAGAAAATATCATATTGCCGCTATATAAATCCATGGTACGCCCACACCTTGACTACTGCGTGCAGATGTGGTCATCTCAAAAAAGATATATTGGAATGGAAAAGGTTCAGAAAAGGGCAACAAAAATTATTAGGGGTATAGAAAGGCTTCCGTAGGAGGACAAATTAATGAGTGGGACTTTTCAGCTTGGAAAAGAGGTCACTAAGGGGGGATATGGTAGAGGTCTATAAAATCATGAGTGGTATAGAGAAAGTAAATAAGGAAGTGTTGTTTACTCCTTCTCATAATACAAGAACAAGGGGCCACCAAATGGAATTAATAGGTAGCAGGCTTAAAACAAACACAAGAAAGCATTTTTTTCACGCAACGCACTGTCAACCTCTGGAACTCCTCGCCAGAGGGTGTTGTGAAGGCCAACACTAAAACGGGGTTCAAAAGGGAAGCTAGATAGATTCATGGAAGATAGGTCCATCAATGGTTATTGTCCAGTATGGACAGGAAAGTTGTCCTAAGCCTCTGTTTGTCAGAAGCTGGAATTGGGTGACAGGGCATGGATCACTTGATGATAATCTGTCTGTTCATTCCCTTTGGGGCACCTGCCACTGGCCACTGTCAGAGGACAGGATACTGGGCTTGATGGACCTTTGGTCTGACCCAGTATGGCTGTTCTTATGTTAAAAAAATGGCAGATGAAATTCCGTGTTGACAAGTGCAAAGTAATGCAGATTGGAAAATATAGTTCCACATATAAAATTATGGGGTCTCAATTAACAGTTACAACTCAAGAAAGAAATCGTGGAGGCATCATGGATAGTTATCTGAAAATATTTATTCAGTGTGCAGTGAAAACCGCTAACAATGTTAGGAACCATTAGGAAAGGGATAAATAAAATAGACAATATAATGCTGCTTTATAAATCCATAGTATGCTCACATCTTGAATACTATGTGCAGTTCTAGTTGCCCCATCTAAAAAATGATGTAGAGAAGAGCAATGAAAATGATTAAAAGAATGGAACAGCTTCCATATGAGGAGAGATTAAAAAGACGGAGACTGGTCATTTTAGAAAAGAGATATCTAAGGGAGTATGTTAGAGGTCTATAAAATGACTTATACAGGGAAAGTGAATAGGAAAATGTTATTTACCCCTCCCATGACAAGAACAAAGGGTCACCCAATGAAATTAAGAGGCAGCAGGTTTAAAACAAAAGGAAGTACTTCTTCACATAATGGATAGTCAACCTGTAGAACTTGTTGCCAGGGAATGTTGTGAAGGCCAAAAGTATAATTGGGTTTAAAAAAATTAGATAAGTTTATGGAATAGTCAAGATGGTCAGGGACACAGTCCCATGATTTGGGAGTCCCTAAACCTCTGAATGCCTGGCTACTGTCAGAGCCAGGATACGGGGCTAGATTGCCATTGTTTTGACCTAGTATGGTCATTCCTATATTCTCATTTAAACCGTGTCATTGGAACCTTCTTTTCATCTTCAGTCTAAAGTCCATAAGCTTTGATTGTTGTTAGGCAATAGCTAACAGATATATCAATCAAGTTAATATTTTCCTAGTATCTGAATGTATACAATGCTTAAATAAAGATATTCTCAATCCCTGGCTAAGATGGGTTTTCAGTAATTAAAGAAAATAGGAATTTTATTCAGATTCAACATATCCCATTTGTAATTATCTTCTTGAAGTCCCTTTGTAATTATTCTTTTTTTATGATCCTTTGCATTAGCATATTCAATCTAAATTGTTTAATTAGATGATAGTTTACTCAAATTACAGAGGCATAAGTTTTTTGTGTGTAACATTCCAGTCAACATAGAGCTTTTGAGCTGTGATACATTAAGGAATGAAAGGAAAAAGTGTTCTGCTATTGCCAACAATGATGCAAATGTACTACTTTAAAGTCCCCACTCTATTTACATTACATGGACAAAAACAAATCCTGGGCTATGATTTACAAAGCCTGCTGATGCCCATGGGCTGAGTCTTAAAAAAACGAGCTACTCCAACTGCAGAGCCCTGCACAACCCACATTTTTTTTGTATAAGAGCGAGGGAAGGTTGAGCATACAGAGGGGTGTGTGTGTGTGTGTGTGTGTGTGTGTGTGTGTGTGTCTCTCTCTCTCTCTCTCTCTCTCTTGTATACAGACACCATTTCCCCTATCCCTCCCCCCGCCCCCCCAGCTGTCCCTCATTAAAGGTATTAGGCTCTGCAGTATAGATTTTACACTAGAATTATTTCAAATCAGGATTAGAGCAAGGAGGTTTATGTGAGCTAAGAATTACTCAGCTTGCATGCTATAAATGATTATTTGGTTGTGGGTATCACAATGCATTCACCCCCACCCCCCCCCTAAACCTCCCGCCCCGGTTTCCCCCCCCCCCCCCCCCCATCATAGGCATGTAATACTGCTTGAAGCTATTCTTAATTCATTCAGGGCACCATTCATCTTAACTGTTGCTTGCATGCAATTCCCACAGAAATTTATGTTGAAGTCAAGGGGAGTTCCTATGAACAATTGATGAAATGAATAATAATAATTTTGCTCCCAATAAAATCAATGGGAGTTTTGTCAGTGAATTCAGTGCAAGTGTCTTCCTAATGAATAGTGAACACTATGGACAACAAAATGGAGACACAACTCTCCTCTGCTAAGGGCTTCAGGCTTTAGTTACCATGCTGCTGAGATGAGGAAATGGAGCCTGCCAAAACTCACTCTACCACCAAATCGGTGGAAACCAAAAGGTGTTGGAGCTTTAACATCATAGAGCCTACTATGGAGTCATTTTAACTGCATTCTCATACTATATATGTATGTACAGTGATATTCTGCTAATTTTATATGGCAGGAGCCCTACAGAAGTGAGCTCAAGTTGGTAATTCTGCCATGGGTGAGACAGTCTCCAAAATCTATCTTGTGTCTGATGTTACCAAAAGATAAAACACCCATATTCAAAACATTGTACCAACACATTTTTTCTCATTGAAAAACTGTGCAACAGCAATTATAAGACTTCACACGTAGTAATAAATACACATAGATCAGCATAAAACACACGGAACTCAGCTTTTATATGCCAACCTTTAAACTACGTAGCAAGGCACATCCAAAGAACACATGTAGTTTGTCAAAAAACCTATTGGCAGCACATATAAAATACTGTTTTTCCAACAATATTCTCTACAAACTTCAAATAAGGGCAGGATTCATTGGTGTGCTCCAGCTTCTTTTGGGTCACTCCATAAAAACAATTTAAACTGACTGATCAGACCATGTTGACAATGGTTTTCCACTATCTTCTACTTATCCTGGCAGCTCCTCCCCCAATCCCGCAGCCCTGACACACATCCTACTTAGTACAGCCCCCAACACTTCAGCCCAGCTGCCCACAGCTTCCAACATCCCTCATGTTCCAACCCTAATCCATCCCGCCCCGCAACATAACCCACTTGGCCCCCAACAATCCCTACTCATATCATAGTCCCTCACCACTGTCCCGAGGACCTTCCTGTCCATTCAATGAAGCTCCCATCCCAGCTCCAGACTCTGCTCCTTTCCTGGGCTAGGTTGGCTCCTTCTGGCTCTGGGCACCCAGTTGCTGTGCTCACTCACCTTGCCTGCCTCACTCACATGCTTCAGGTCAAATTTGGAAGAGAAGCGGCATTGTGGCCTGGGGTCACAGCCCCTCAGGTTTGCCTGGGTGGTTGCCCATCATCGGATGACGGGGCAGCCATGCAAATGTGAATGATGTAGCAACCCTGTGTATCACATAAAAATGCCAGAGCACTGCTCTGTGCTGGATTTCAGGTGCCGGAACAATGCTCCAGACCACTCTGGCAGAGAGAGAGAGAGAGAGAGAGTGTGTGTGTGTGCATTCTATAAAATATGTGAGAAGGATACGAAACAGAGCCATCACCAGCCTAGCTCTTGTCCAATCACAGGTCAACTGTTAAAGTTTGGCTTGGGCCTGATTCTCTTGCCATATCATATGAATAACTTCCATTGACTTCAATGGGCAGAATACAACCCCTGGGCCATAAATGTTCCTGTCTCTTGCTAGCTCTTATGTGCTGAGTTTTAAAATGTCAAGTTTCAAACTACATTAATCGTCTTCCTGGAGTCCTGTGTTTCTTTTTTACTCGAGATGGCTTATATTTTTAATTTTAGTTGAGATGCAATTAAACAAGAGCTGTGATGCTCAAGAGACTAGTATTGGGGTAAAGAATCTTTTACCACTACGGGCTCAGGTCAGTAGATAGTCACATGTAATGGCTTTGGATATTATTTAGTGACTTACTGTGTATGTGACCTAAGTTGGTGGTCTTAGCCCAGTTCCTCATGGACAAGCATCCACATCCTAAAAACACATAATAAAATTGGCACTAACTGGCATTTAGTTGCCATTTTTGTCAGAGAGGCCTAATTGTGGAGGGGCATGTAAGTGAAATGTTCTCTGACAGCTGGAGATGGTCCCTCTGGAGCAGGGCAAGGCTTATCGGTAGGGCACTGTGTGGAAACGTGAACTGTTAGTCTAAGTTCTGTATACATTGTCTGTGGATAAGATGAAGGTGTTAGTCTGTCACCCATCAGAATCACTAAGCTGGGATTTTCAAAGGAGCCTAAGGAAGCTAGTGGCCCAAATCCCATTGACTTTCAATGGGATTTGGGTATCTATCATGCTTGTGCTCTTGAACCCCCTCCCCCGCCCCAATGCCTTTGGGAAGAGAAAATCCCCACCCCCCAAAAAATGCCTTTGGGAGGGGAATGGAAAGATAAAAAGTCAATAGAATGACAATGACTTCAGTAGATTTTTTTTTTGGAAGAAACGCAAGACCTGTTTTCTGTATCTTTTGCCTAGGAAGGCCCATTCTCCATTTCTATGACATAGTTGCAGATGCTTCTTAAAATCCTCCTCTGTGAGCTGGTCTGTTAAGGTTACTTGATATGAAGTAATTTGTATTCTCTAGTCCTCTTCTGTTGTTTCTTGTTTCATTATGAACATTTTTCTCCCTAAATGGTATGTTGTGGAGAACTTCTCACCATCCATCCCTAAAGCTCAGTTTTATTTTTTCATCAATAGACTGAACCAACGTAAAGCAAAATAGATGGTTCTATAAGGTAAGAAAAAGAGACGACAGGGCTTGGCAAATTTCTTTTTCTGAAGGTTAGCAAAGGCTGCATGGGGGGTTCACCCGGACCAGTATGGGGTTGTGTCACCATCTACCCTGTAACTTGGGTGTTTCTGTGCTGTGCAGCTTTGGCTCAAAGCCCTGACACCAACAGCCCTTCCAGACCCATGTCTCCCCAAAACTGTCTTCCCTGCAGTGCCCAGTCCCTCTCACTGGATCTTCACAACAATTATTACAGTCACTGTCCCCAGAGAGACCGAATGCATACCAGCCGGGTAGTTTGGCTGAGGATTTTACCCTTCAGTTTTCTCCCCAGCACTGACATGGTTGTGTTATAAAACAAAAATAAGTTTATTAACAAAGAACAGATATTTAAGTGATAATAAATAGACACAGAAGACAAAGGTCTGGTTAAAAGTAAAACAAAACAGAACATGCTTCCTAGTGAGTAAAACTTAATTTCAGCAAGTTACAATCTTTGTCTAAGCAGGTTTTTCACCTATAGCCAGTTTACAGCTACTCTTGCCTCCTGGGCCAAGAGGGTCCACTTTCATGAATGCAGTGGGTGATGCTCCCCATTGTCCCCTAGGTGAGGCTACCCCCAAGCCTTCTATTCCTTATATTCTCCAAGTTTATCATCATTTTCAAAGTCAGGAAGCCCTCCTGGGGACTCAGCTTGCTGTGTCCACCAGGGAGCCAATGCCAGGTTCATTTTTGCAGTCGCCATTTGTTATGCGAAAATCACAGGTCTTCCTGTGACCCCCGATGCAAATGAATGGTCCATTGTTCTTGGCCACATCTGGCTTGATTTTTCAACTGAGCCCAAGAGGGGCTGGCTATTCTCCTTCATCTGGTAAAAACCTGTTTTGCCTCCTTGGCCTGTTTACAGACTCCATAATTTCACATACAGCAGTGTTACATTCATTTTAGAGTGATATTAAAGACCAGTGTGGTGTTAGTTTTCACATGATCTGTTAATGACTCCTTTTAAATAAATATCAGGGTAGGAGGTGTATTGAGCAGGTCCGGCCATACAAGTAGCAGGGAGCCCCTTGCCAACTGGCATTGGGGTGCTCTTAGGGTCACACAGTTTATCAGACAATAAATTACAAGCAGGAGCAAGGACTTTGTTATTGCTGCCATCTGAGATTTAAGCCCCATTGTTGCGATAGGCATAACAAAAGGGAGACCTGTAGGACAAGAAAATATGTGCGGGGGAAAAAAAATTGAACTTGAAATTTAACACACATTGGGGCAGATCCTCAGCTCTGGCTAAGGAGCATGCAGTGCAAGGTGGGGCAGTGGGGTGTGTGTGTGTGTGTGTAAGCTCAACTTTGAACTCTCCCAATTCTGAGACCTAGAACTTGCCTATGAGCGCCGCTGATCCTGAGGCAGTTGTAAGCAAGGTCCGTCCCCTTATGTAGGTTAAAACAGCCCTTAAACTACTTTAGCTCAAACTTCTCTACCTGTTAACATCCCTGTGGGGCCAACCCTACAGCCAGAGATTGGTGCATGTTGGTGGTATCTTAGCCTTGTCCCTGGTCCTATGGTCCCATTGCAGGCAGCTGTGTGGAGAGGGTGGCTTCGGTATCTCTACACTAGCTCTACTACACTGCAGGATCCCCCTTGCACTTAGGAGATCCTCTCTGGTCCAGATATGCTGGCTCTACAGCCAGAATCGGGCAGTGGAATGGTACAAAGTGGCCACTTAATAACAATGCTTCAAAAAAGGCAATTGTTCATAGCACTCCATATTTTCAAAGCACTGTAAAAACATTAGCTAATTAAAGTAAATGTCTTTCTTCTGCGATAGCTTTAGCCCCGTAAAAGGCATTTTGAGGCTGAATACAATACTTTTACTACTTTATCACTAACACACTATATCAGTTTATACAGTGCATCAATCTACATGGTGAGATAGCAATGTTCTTGTTTCCTGCCCCAGCCCCACTAAAACTAAATATACATCTTTTAAAAATAAAATGTATTTGTGTTAGTTACAGGATGCTCTCACCTTACATGCAATGCAATACAATACAGCTTTATTTTGTATAGCATCAGATTGTCTCTCTGAATGTTTTACAGTCAGAGTGAAACAATAAAGAGCAGAGGCAGAGAGGACTGTAGAAAAAGCACCAGCATATTTCCAGATGCTCTTGTAGACAGAGCACTGAACTGGGACTCAGGGGACCTGGAATTCTATTCCTGGCTCTATCACTAGTCTGCTGGGTGACTTTGGGCAAGTCACTTCACCTTTCTGTACCTCAGTTTCCCTATTTATAACACGGAGATAATGATACTGACCTTCTTTGGAAAGTGCTTTGAGATCTATGGATGAAAAGAGCTATATAAGAGCTAGGTGGTATTATGATGTGGGTGAGATATTATATACAGGCAATCTGATCCAGGAGCTGTAATAACTGTGGTGAGATTGTGGGAAGAAGCTAGAAGGAGGACGATGCTAGATGAGAAGAGGGAGGGGAGTGGAAAGGAACAAGTTTCATGAGGCAGGTTGGCCCAAGACTCTGAAGAGTTTTTAAAATCAAAGTGCAATTTAGAGCTGTATCTTGATCCTGTATGGGGAGGCAGTGGGATTGGCTAAAGAGGGAGTATGACCCAGGGACCCCCTGGTGGCAGAGGGCACAAGGGGAGTGCATAGGGTTTTACTGGGATCCCCTGGGTCAGATATATGTATCAGAGTTCACCAAAGGGTGGCATGTGGGATCTCTACCGAGAGCCAGTAGTCTGCTGGTTGGCATAATCATTGTGAAATGTATGTACGGATAATATCTACGGAGTTATGTATCTATACCGAAAATTATGTTCTTAAGGTCTTGGATTTAAGGCAGGTCACCAGGAGGTGATATATCTCCTGCCTGAAAGGAACATTTCCAAGGTAACAGACATCTATCTCCCTGTCTGGCCATTTGGTATTGTATGCCTCACACTGCATGCCTATTTGCATGCTAAGCCAGTGGCGAAATGAGAAATTGCAAAATCTATGAGAAAGGAAAGCTGCAAGCTGAAACAAACAGCAGAGAGTGTCCTGTTTATGACAAAGGATGTATATTTTGGGGGACAAAGAATCCTTCACCTAGCAGGCAAGCCGGCAGCATGTCTGTCTCATGAAAGGCAGGTTACAGCCCCCTGGCTGTAAAATGCTGCAAGGATTTTGGGTGAGTAACACTTGGTTAGACATGAGAGTACCTTGTTAATCACAGCTAGGCTCCAGAAAGTGTGTCATGATTTTATGTTACACGGAACCATTTGTTTCCAATGCTTCTGCTACTATTACTTGAATCGGTGTGCTTTATCTGTAGCGCTTACTAGATTTCACTATAGACCTAAGTGCTGGGTGATAAGCAGCACAGTCATCTGAGGTGGAACTGGTAAGCGGGACACAGTGAATCTGTGAATACTGTGAGTGTCCAGCGACCCAGGGCCTGGCCACTACAGAGAGACACTTCAGACTGAAGGAGTTGGAGAGCTGACCCCTGGCAGGCACAGACAAGCCTTCCTTGTGCTAGGGGCAGGTGGTTGCGAGGTGCCTCACAACCTTGGGTACCCCCAGGAAGCATCACAAGGAGATGACATGGTTATCCTTATTACATAATTTCTTATCATGCACAGAAAGTCCAGATTCTTTAGGGTATGGATACAGACGGAAATAGCACACTTCACCCCTTCCATGGGTGCTGTTTGGTACAGTCAGGCACATTGGTGAAGTGCAGAACTAAGCAAGTGCACTGCAGAGACAGCTCTTCCATCATGCATTGCAACATTAATCCTGCCCCTTTCTAGGCCTCACCATACCTGGCTAGGCAAGTCATTCTCTTCAAGAGTCTGCAAAATCACAAGGGCTGCTTTGTTATATTCTGTTCACCAGAGGGCTTGTTCTCCTCTCCACACATGTGCCTGTTGTGGACTTCCGTTAATGTGAATGGGAGCTACGCTGGCTATGGGCACTGAAGGAAGGACAGACTTCACAGCTTGGACATCTGGAAAAGGACAGGTCGTTGGGCTAGCAGATTCCGTTCCCTAGTCTGAGCTCTGTGCAGACCTTTCCAGTACACACACATTTTGAATCAAGACTTGCCCTCCAAGACCTGTCCCACACACAGTTGCTTGTATGGACAGGAAATGGGTATATACCTTTTTAATTGTTCTTTCATCCGACCAGTGATTTGACCAGATCACTCTCATGGTGGCTGTCAGATCACTTGCATTTGACATGTAAAACCCACAAATTGAATCTTCTACCTGCTCACCTTTAACAAAACTCTTGTCACCTGCATTCAGAGGGGGAAGGACTCATGCTCCATTCCAGGCCTGAAGAAAAGGATATGGGCCAACCCACTTTACCAGAAAAGCTCTAACTTCCCCATGACATGACAAGGGACCTGGCTGATTCCCATCTTCATTTGGCACTAGTATCACTTGGGGGGGGAGGGAGGGGAGAAAAATGGTAGCACTGATCCAGATGCTCTAAGATTTCCTCCCCCTTGCTGGTGGTGCTGTATGAAGCAGAGAAGGTTTCCTATGTTATGTGGTACAGAATATTATGGCCAAGATTTTCAAGTGACTAGTGATTTTGGGTGTTCTGATGGGGTGTATAAACCTCACAATGGTGACAAAGGGGTTAAAGAGCTGCTGTGGGCAAGGATGCCCCTGCCCCTCTGGCCCTGTCAATATATGTAGGGGTGGAATAAGGGTTTAAAAGCAGGAAGCAGCAGACAGTAGGTGAGCAGTTCTAGAAGAGAGTAGACAGCAGTTCTACATCTCTTGAGAGAGGCTCCTGGAAGGCTTCAGGGAACCTGTCCTCAAGAAGGACACTCACTAATCTCCCCCATGCCTACAAGGAGACAACATATTCCTGTATACTGACCAGGTAGCATAGATTTGGCAAGCCCCAAGGCGAGCTGTTACGTGGTCAGTACAACTATCCTGTACCCCTTCTGGGGTTAGGAACTCTGGGACTATATTGAAAGGACTTTGGCAGTGGGAACTAGGAGCCCCCCATCCCCTTCAAATGCAATTGGAGTACTTGGCTCAATTTTGTATTGGGGAGACTCCTGTTTATGCAGATGGCAGCACCCAGAGAGCAGGAGGTGCCTGTCAGTATCCTGAGAACTGGGACAGTGTCCAGCTTCAGTCACTGTCTAGGGTCCTGATTATTTAGTTATTTTGTTTAGAAAGTGCAGAGAAGTTACTCTCTGAAAAGCAAGACCTCTTCAAGGGGTCTTAAACTGGGCATCCAAAAATCACCAGTGATGATTAAAAACCTTGGCCTACATGTTTAATTGGACTACATGGATTTCTTCCACTACACACCCTGGATACTGATGGGTGAGGAAGTTCAAATATTTTGGAGTAGTGATTGGGCTATACCCCAAAATTTGTTTCCAGATTTGAAACACTCTGGAGCTTGGAGGCATTCAGGCCTAAGGCACATTAGATGAAAGGACCATGTGCAAGGTTCAGATACCACCCCCTCAGAAGTTTGGGGTGTGTCCATCTTGGGCCCATATGTGGTGCAGCAGTTCAGAGAAAGGTATGAATGCTTATCCAAATTATTCAGCTCTCTCAGGGTGACCAGATGTCCCGATTTTATAGGGACAGTCCTGATTTTTGAGTCTTTTTCTTATATAGGCTCCTATTACCCCCCACCCCCACCCCCTGTCCCGATTTTTCACACTTGCTGTCTGGTCATCCTAAACTCTCTTGATCTCCCAGACAGAGCTGGAAATCTCAGAGGAACTGGCTGCCTAGTGAGCTTTCCACTATTTCCATTATTTTGAATCTTCTACCTCTGATCCTAAATAGAACCCAGAAATGCACAAAAATGGGAGTAAGAGGGGAAAATTCACTAGTTTTGGGAAACCTTAAGAAAGTTTGTGTTTTGTTGAGGTTCTGGGTGAAGATTTTTATTTTAATCCAAATGATTTGCCCATAGCTCATCCAGGGGCTCTTAACTTGTTACAACCCAGTGTTCCATGAGACTGACAGCATTGAGAAATATTGTGGAGCTCTTTCTCTGCTCTGACAATGCCATCTTTCTAAAACAAAGGTTCCTCTCTGCTCAAACAACTTGCAAAACAAAACAAAAACGTAGAAGGTTCCACTGAGATTGTTATTTCCTGTGTTGGAGGGTTGTGGCGTGAATTCATTAGTGAATGCTTGCAAAGCACTTTGAAAATGTAAACTGAAATGTATGGAAAATGCTTAGTCAATGAAGCAGTGTGGTCTAGTGGACTGAGCACAGGACCAGAAGCGCAGGTCTGCTCTACCAGGGTCTTGTTGTAAGAAGTCACTGGACCACCCTTTCCCTCAATTTCCCTTGAAACAGTGGGAATAATAATTCTTCCTTACCTGACAGAAATGGTGTGAGAATTAAAGTTTGTAAAGCACTTCGAACATGAAAAGCAAACAAAGATGCCTTTGTTTTACTGATTTTACATGTTTGCTTTTCTTGCTAGGCATTTCAGTGGGAGTTTAAAAAGAAATCAGACAAAGGTAAAGGTAAGCTATCCATTAAAAACCTTATTCTTGTGAAGTATCCATTTGTGTCTTTACTATGCAAGATAAATAGCTCCAAAAACTAAGTATGCAAATAACAGAACATTAGATTTCTGTTCAGGTAGTGGAAGAAGTTAAATTTATGCAGGACTAAAAATGAGCAATTTTTTTTTTTTTTTTTTTTTTACTTTAACCTGATCCTGCATCAGGAAACTTCCATGCAGGATTCTCTTTAGAAACTTTGTGCACAGTTCATTCTTAACTGTAGGGAATCCCTAACAGCACCAGTAAATAAGCAACTCAGGAATTAAATTAGCCCGTAGCTATCTTAAGCAAATAACCTACAAGGGAAATTGTGTTATCTAACTGGCCAGTTGATGCTTGGCTTTTTCCAGCTTTAAGAAAGAAATTAAATGGGAGAGCAGTGTATTACTCTCATTTCAAATCCTCTGGAGCAGATAAACATTATCATGAAACTGGCCAAGGATGAAATTTAAATAAGTAGTGATTGGAAAGGATGACAGCAAGAGTTTCCAACCCACAAAAAAACAGACAAATCAGTTTAATTAACTGAAAATTTTGGAGTACAAAGATAGGGGGGAATTATTGAGTTTGATGTGTAATGCATGCTCAATATTTCTGTAAACAGATTAGTGTAAAGAAACCCTGCCATATAATTATCCTTTAAAATAAATAAAAAAATAAATCCTGGAGCTTTCTACGCACTTTTCTCCTTGTAAATCAGTGTCACTTTATAATTCTAGTGTGGATTACAGATTCATTCCATTTCTTCTATGTTCTCTTACAAAACAGAACCTTTCTCCAGTGCACTTCTGTACAGAACAGTTTGGTTTGTGGCATAACCACCATGTGTGTCTGCCATGTACAAAGGATTATGAATCCTCATATCGTGGTCATATGTTTATACTGCTCATTTCTTTTCTGAGAGCTCTGCATTGTGCAAACATAATGTTGTCTGTAAATACAGTAGTGGGAGAATTAAACAAATGTTAAGCCGCAGTCCCAGAATAGAACAGCAATTCTTTCTTCTTTTTTATTTTGGTTGCTCAAAAAGCAAAACTCCTGGGTCTGCGGCTCTTCATTTGATCCCTGTTATAATCCCACAGATGCTGTGATGATACCTGGGTTTAGCAGAGCTCTAAAACAACCCACTCGATTTTGGATTTTTTCCATTTTTAGCAATCACACTGTCATTCATAATCCATGAAGTGGGATGAAAACAAATGATTCCTGTTTTTAAAAAGGATAATGTGAGAGCAGCATGCACCCGTTGATTAGGCATATGACTAAGAATTCAGAACTCCCAAATTCTAATCCCAGCACTGACTGTTTCTGTGTTCTTGGGTAAATGATTTATACTCTCAGTGCCTCAATTTCCCCATTTATAAAATGCGAATGGTGTAAGGATCAGTTAACTAAATGATTGCATAGTGCTTTGAAGATGCAGAAGTGCCAAGTATTATGGTTTACCTGTGGCCTGCTTTCCCTTTGCAGTTGCAGTATATATTACTGCACGGTGAAAAACTCCTGCTGTATTATGAACGTTTTATTGCATTGTCTCAGTTGTAGCCAGCATGCTCGTCTGCTGCAACCCAGAGCCAGGGAAAGGCTCTGGGTTTTTAACAGCAGTCTCTAGCTGCTAAACTTCTTCCCTTCCATGCCTTAATCTCACTCCTCTTGAGTTTGTTTTCTGTATCTCTATGGCAGGACTACAATGATGACTGTTATGCCTAGTTCCATTGCATTTTGTGCCTTTGGGAATGGTTTCCAACAAGGAAGAAATACATTGACAAGTGCAAAAAGCAAACTGATTTCTCCAGCAGCAGAGTGAGGTTGCTCTGGTGTTGCAGACCTTAGTACTTATACCTCAAAGGAGATCAAGCTACCTGATGAGGGGGTAGGTTAAAAACAGGCAAGCTAATGCGGGAATGGGGCCTTTAGAAAGGCCAAAGATAGCATACTTTTTAGCATTGCTTGTAGTTTCTAATATGGTAGGTTTAGGCAGGGCCGGCTCCAGGCACCAGCCCACCAAGCTGGTGCTTGGGGCGGCACCTGGAGGGGGGCGGCGCGGCGCTCCGGCCCCCGGGGAGAGCGGGGCCACGGCCGGGCTCGCCGCCCTCCCCCTGGCGCTCTGGCTGCCCTCCCCCCTGGCGCCCTCCCCCCGGCCGCCGGGGGGAGAGAGGAGCCCCTGCCGGGGCTCGCCACCCTCCTCCCAGGGCTCCGGCCGGCCACCCCCCGGCGCCCTCCCCCCGGCCGCCGGGGGGAGAGTGGAGCCCCCGCCGGGGCTCGCCGCCCTCCCCCTGGGGCTCCGGCCGCCCTCCCCCCCCCACCATGCCAATGGAAGAGTTGTTCTGGGGTCATTGACCACCCCTTTCAGAGCAGCTAGTCGGTGGCTTGGCCAGAGGGGCTCTTACCACCAGAGCAGCCGGGCAGAGCGCTTGGATGTGGCCGACCAAAGGCCTTGCCCTGGCCCCTC